>NW_028262864.1:2381886-2681886 GCF_049901715.1 Pseudonaja textilis | reverse complement strand
TAAGTGTTTTATTTATATGCTGACGATTTTGTAATCTTATTGTTTCTACTCCAGATCTTTTCCCATTCTATTAAAGTGATACTCCGTCCTACGTTCCTACTCCAGGCTATCATATTCCCTTTAACTGTCTCTTCTTCTAATTCTACCTCAAGTAGATAATTGTAAAATTTAGTTATATTTTTCTTGTCTGATCCTAGTAAAATTTTGTCTAATTGCTGGAGTTTATTGTTAATTCCGAATTCTTTCCTATCCTGTTTGTATCTACTGTGAATTTGGAGATATACCCACTTGTTGTGGCTCCGGGCTTGGATTCAGCTCCTGTGACTGATATGAGTTCAAGTGAGGAGGTCATGGCAGAAAAATATGAGCCGGCCTGGCTTAGTGATTGGACTGATAACCAGGATGAGGAGATGGACGTGACAAAGGACGACAGACCTGATGTATTAGAATTGTCAGGACCTTTGACCTCCTCTGGTTCCTTATCTGATCAACAGCCGGGAATGGCTGACAGGGAAGTTTTGAGAGAGTCTTCTAGTGGAGATGAGAACTTGGAAAATTTGTGGTTAAATGTAAAAAATAGAAGACGGTTGAGAAGGCAAAATCAGCTGGAGCGAATGAGGAGAGCGAGTCAGTAAATTAGCACGATGCCTGAATGAGTATAAAAGGACACAGCTGGGCTGGTACATTTTGCCAGGAACAAAATGACTATTTGAGTGAGGACGTTACAGCAAGAAGCTCTGAGACTGGAGATTTATTGCCAGGACTGGTTTGCCGGACAGAGTAAAGATTTATGCTGTGGTTTCTGCCAGCCGTTATCTTGTAAGACTTCTTTCCGTTTGATTTAATTGTGAAACGGCTGCTTTCTGTTTTGTTCATTTGAATTTTGAAGGGGAGTCATAACATCCACTGATCGATTTTAAATCCCCGCTCTTGCAGCTCTTGTCGCGATTTCAAATTTCCTTGTATGTCCAATAAATCCTTGTATTTAATCATTTTGGTAATGTCCAAATTGTTTGGGTGAATCATCGCCTCCATTGTCGATAACCAAATCGGTACTTTTAGATAGAGTTTTTTCCGTATTTTTTCCAATTGGTTAATAATGAATCTCTAATTAGATGTCTATGGAAATATGTCTGATTAACTTTCCCTACCTTCCCTACCTCCCTGCCACCCCCTTTGTAAATCGTGGCCTTCTAAAAATAAAGTTCTCTTATTAATTAGGTTCACCCAATCTTTTAACCATACTAAAGAGGCAGCCATATAATACAATTCCCAATTTGGAAGTGCCAGCCCTCCCCTGCTCTTCAAATCCTGCATTGCCTTTAAATTTATTCTAGATTTTTTCCCTTGCCAAATAAATTTAACAGTTATTTTATTAAGTTCTTCGAAAAATTTTCTATGTAATTTAATTGGAATCATCTGAAATAAGTATAAAAATTTTGGGAGAATATTCATTTTAATAGAAGCAATCCTGCCCAATAATGAGAGTTGCAGCCTGGCCCATGACTCTAGATCTTTCTTTACTTGTTGCAACAGTTTGTCATAATTATTCTCCTTAAGTGTCTTGCAATGTGGTGTCAACCATATTCCTAAATATTTAACTTTCTTTGTCACCTGTATTCCCATAACTTCTTCTAAATCTTTTTTCTGTTTTTCTGTTAAATTTTTAGTCATTAATTTTGTTTTCTTCCTATTAATTTTGAGTCCTGCTACCACTCCAAATTGTTCTAGTTCGTTTATCAATTTTTGTGCTCTTTCTATTGGTTCATCGGCAAATGCTTGCAATTTGAATTCTTCTTTCTTAACCATTAATCCTATAATCTCTGGGTTTTGTCTAATTCGTGCTAATAATGTTTCTAAAGAGAATATGAAGAGCAGGGGTGGGAGTGGGCAACCTTGTCTGACTCCTTTTTCTATTTTTATTGGGCGAGTATATTCCTCGTTTTTTATTATATTGGCCTGTTGTGTATCATAAATTGTTGTTATGATGTTTTCAAATTTAGTGCCTAAATTCATATTATAAATTTTTTGAATTGCCAATTTAAATTATCGAATGCCTTTTCTGCATCTAAAAACATAAGTGCTGTTTGTTTTTCGGGGTGGGCTTCATAAAATTCTAAAACATCTACTACTGTTCTTAAGTTATTCCTTATCTGTCTAGTCAGGAGAAATCCATTTTGGTCTTCATGTATATACAAATTTAAAATTCGTTTTAATCTGTTAGCTATGATGGAGGTGAATATTTTGTAGTTGGTGTTTAGGAATGAAATTGGTCTGTAGTTGTTAATATATCTAAGATCAGATTCCTCCTTCGGGATCAGCGAAATCAGTGCTCCCCTCCATGAGTCCGGCATTCTGGCTGCCAATAAGACATTGTTAAATACTTCCATCATAAGAGGTCCAATTTGTTCTGCAATTGCCTTATATAGTTCTCCCGGGATCCCATCTGGCCCCGGGGCTTTATTATTTCCCTGATTCTCTATTGCTGATTTCAATTCGGACCAAGTAATGTCTTTATTTAATAATTCTATCAATTCTTCCCCGATTACTTTATCTTTCATTTCATCTAAGTAATTTCTTATTCTATCCTCATTAACTTCTTCCTTTTTGTATAACTCTTCAAAGTATTTGTGTGCAATATCTTTTTTCTGTTCTATCTCTTGTTGTATGTCGCCTTTCTCGTCTATTAATTGGTAGATCAATCTCTTTTCTTTCATTTTTTTAATTTATAAGATAACCATCTTCCTGGTTTATTAGCATGCTCGAAGTAGATTTGTTCAGTCATTTTCGAATTTATTATCATTTTCTCTTGTTCAGTTAAATTCAAATTATGTTTAACAGTTATTATCTGATTTTGTACTCTTTGATCTTTAGGGGTCTTCTGTAATTGAGTTTCTAATTCCTTAATTTGTTGTTGTAGTTTATTTTGCTGGGCATATTTTTCTTTATTTCTCATAGCATTATAAGAGATTGTTATACCTCTTATTACTGCCTTCAATGTATCCCAAATGTTTTGTTTAGAAGTTGCACCATTGTCATTTTCCTTTAAAAAGTAGTTTAATTCCTCCTTAAGTTTATTAATATACTCTTTTTCTCTTATTAATTGGGTGTTTAATGTCCATCTTTTCTTTGGTTTTTTCCTACCCTTCCAAGTTATTTGAATTGGATTGTGGTCTGCCCATTCATTTGGTAAAATTTTGATTCCTTTTATTTCATTCGCTATTTCCCCATTCATCCACGCCATATCAATTCTTGTCCATATTTGATGCGGGTTAGAATAAAATGTGAATTGTTTTTCTTCGGGGTATAGTCTTCTCCATAAATCCACCAAATTTAACTCATCATTTCCTTACATGTTTTAGGAAACTCTCTTTTTCCCTTTTTATTATTCCTCGCATTACTATGGTCCTTTTGGTAATCAGCAATAGAGTTGAAATCTCCTATAATACAGTTATTCCTTTTTTCAAATCCTATTATTTTTTGATGTAAATGTTTAAAAAACTCTTTTTGATCTTCATTCGGGGCATAAATTACTACTAATAGAATTGAAATAGCATTAATCCAGATCTGTAAAACCAAAGTTCTTCCTTCAGGGTCTGACCAAACTAAATCTGCTTTCAAATAATCTTTCACGTAATTTGCAATCCCTTTCTTTTTTCTCATATCTGCTGGTGCAGTAAATAGCTTCCCTAGTTTTGGGCAGTCTAGGTATCTTTCATCTACTTTCCTTATGTGAGTTTCCTGTAGGCATATTATGTCGGCATTTTGTTTAATTAATTTAGCTATCATCCTTTTCCTTTTTGTCGTCGAATTTAAACCATTTATGTTAATGGATAGAAGTTTCTTTTCTTCTTCCATTTAATTAATTCTGTTTCGCTCTTTGTCTCGTGATAACTCCGGTCTCTCCTTGTGCTTGCTGGGGACTAGTTTCTTCTCTGTCCTGAAATGAATAAACGTTCCCTTGGTTTCTTGAGGATCCTTCTTTTTTGTTTCTGTAGTGACTTTGGTCTTCCTGTGAGTTTATTTCCAATTCCTCCTTACTACTCTGATCTTCCATACCTACTAATCGTTCATAAAATTCTTGGGCCCTTTCCATAGAATCTATTTTAATTTTCCTTTCTTTCCATGAAACTAGCATCCCCTCCGGAATTAACCATTTAAATAGAATTCTTTTCTGATTTAGATAAGTAGCTAGAAATTTATAGTCTCGCCTTATTTCTCTTACTTTCCTTGGAATTTGCTTAAGAATCAAAATTTCTTTGCCTTTATACATAATTGTTCCATCTCTGGACATCCTAAATATTATATCCCGGACACTCCTTCTCGCAAAACGAATGTGGACTTCTCTCGGGCATTTATGGCGTCTTGCATAGTTGGTACTGACCCTGTAGACATCGTCAAATTCCCTTAGGATATCATCTTTGTCCTTTCCCAGTAGTCCAGCCAGTATTTCTGCCATTAGCTGCTGCAGGTCTTCTTCCTTGGATTCCTCAACATTCTGGAATCTCAAGTATGTAGCCACCTTATCCATTTCTAGGTAGACCAATGAATCCTCCATTTCTTTGCTCACATTTTTTAGTTCCTCATCTACCCTTTCTAATTTCTTTTCCGTTCATTCAGTCCTTGTCTCTACTTGTTTTATCGTTGCTTCATTTTTTTCCAGCGCCTGTTGTAGTATTCCAATTTTATCCTCTACTTTAAAGATATCCGCTTTCATTTCTGCTTTTAATTTCCCCATCTCCTCTTTTAATTCACTAATATCTGCTCTTGTTTAGTTGTGATTTTTTATCATTATTTCTTGTAATTTCATCATCAATTCTTGTAGGGTTAGCAAAGTTGATTGAATATTGGCATTTGAAACATTAGCTTGTTTTTCCACTGGTAGCGATTCTTCTATAGTTTTTTGGACCGTGGGTGAAGCTGTTGCCAGGGTAGGTGTTAAAGTCGGGGTAGCCTTTGTTGGGTATATGGATACACCAACTAGGTTTGGGTGAATAAATATATAAACCTAGGTTTAAGTGTTTGTAGCTTTAAGCACCAAACTGCAATGTAATTAGATAATTAAGGGTGCGGTTGCAAGCAGCAATAAAAGGCAGTGAGAGTAACGTAACACTTCCTGGCCCTGGTGCTGGTCTCTGGTCTTGGTTCCTGGTCTCTCTGCTATCTGCTGCCTGCTGTTTACTCCTGTTTGAGACGTCTGCTTGTTATTGCTTCTTGGCTACTGTGCTCGATACCGTTTTCTACTGAACAAAAGGACTGTTTACTTGGTGAGCTGATATCCTGTGTATACTCAGCGTTGTCTTCGAGAGAAAGGTATCGGAAGGAGAAGATAAGGACATTGTACTGACTAGTTAATGGACTAGGTTACTGGATGGATATATTGGATAAATGACATATGGACTGAATGACACTGCTTAAACTCTGAATGAATTAAATAACTATTTAAAACTACAAACAGTGTTTTTGTCTCCAGTGTGTGTATACTCTTGGGCCCAGCCTCTCTCTCATTTGGCTGCCTGGCTTGACTGCTGCTGTGCACTCTGCTTGGGGGTTTGTCCCCAAACACTAACATTGGTTATGGGCCCAGCAGTGCGCACAGTCTAACTAACCAGGTTATAGCAGAGAGAGTTTGGTGTGAGTTGCACATTACTGTACAAACTGTTTGTTGAATAGTTATTTATCTGAAGAGCAATGGCACAAGTAAATTTGCCAAATCTGTCCATGATATCCAGACTAGATGGAACAAACTATGTTTCATGGTCAATGAAATGTAGTTTACTTCTACGAAGAGAAGGTTTGTGGGACATAATAACAAACCCACCAGATGTATCTAACTTAGATCCTAATGATGAAGAGGATGATAAACTGATACAAGACTATGAACGAAAGAATGAGCAGGCTTTATGCATCATAGGACTGACTCTCTCTGACCAGCAACTGATTCATATCCGTGGAGAGGAAAATGCTGCAAACTGCTGGGAGAGTCTCAGGAAGATTTATGTTCGAGACAGTGTAGGAGCTCATATCAATCTTACACGGAAGCTGTTTAGAACACATCTTGAGAAGAATGGAGACATGTTAACTCATTTAAACTGTATGAAAAGCATTTTTCAAGAATTACAAGAAAAAGAGCTTATATTTAATGAGTTGCAACAAGTATACATTATACTGTCTTCATTGGATCGAAGTTATGATGATTTTGTGACTGCTTTAGAGGTATTGCCAAAAGACAGTTTATCAGTAACTGATATTACCGGCAGGCTATTAGAAGAAGCCAGAAGAAGGTGTGAACGTGACCAGCTGAGAGAAGATAAGCCTAATAAAGAAGAGAAATTATCTTCAAGGCTTGAAAGAAACCAGCTATGTAAAGAAAAGCACCCGGAAGAAGAGAAATTATCTTCGACGGCATACACAATTAAAAAGTGTTTTAATTGTGGAGGCAGAGGACATTTGGCAAGATTCTGCAGAAAAAGAAAAAGCCAGAATGTAAAGAAGCCAAAGAAATCCTTTGAACTAGCCACGTTTAGCAACTGTGATGTGAAGAATGATTTATGGGTGGTGGACAGTGGTGCATCCCACTGCATCACGAGAGATAAGACAAAGTTTATAAAAATGTCTACAAGCTCTCAACATATATCACTCGCTAATGGCTGGCACCTCAAGGCCAAGGGTGAAGGTATTGCATATTGTCCATGCTTAAACCAGAATATAAAAATGTTGTATGTACCACAGTTAAAGATGAACTTACTTTCTGTAAGAGTATTAGATAAACTAGGTTATGTAGTTACATTTAAGGATAATAAGTGCATACTTGATAAAGATAACAAA
Organism: Pseudonaja textilis; assembly: GCF_049901715.1. NCBI lineage: Eukaryota > Metazoa > Chordata > Lepidosauria > Squamata > Elapidae > Pseudonaja > Pseudonaja textilis. The sequence continues at coordinate 2,675,058 of NW_028262864.1, read as the reverse complement.
AGGGTAACTGCAGCTTTAAATGGAGCATTGTATGTTTTACATGATAGTAAGAAAGGGGAGGCACAGACTGTATTTAACAATATAAAGCCTCATAATGAATGTATCCATTTATTGCATAGGCGTTTGGGGCATGTAAATTTTAAAATGCTAAAACGTACAGTAGAGTTATCTGATGGAATAAGGTTAAAACCCTGTGATAAATATTTGCGTTGTAATGTCTGCTGTGAAGATAAGAGTAAAATATTGCCTGCAAATAGGCTAAATGGTTTCAAAACTAAAGAACCTTTAGAAGTAGTATTTGCAGACATTATAGGTCCAAAGAAACCCAGTATGGGGGGTGCTCGGTATATACTGAGCATTATGGACCATTACTCTAGATATGGGTTTTGCTATCTAATGAAAAGCAAAACTGAAACATATCAACATTTCTTCAACTGGTTAAAGTTTGCAGAAAGAAAGACTAAACGGCAACTGATAACCTTGGTGACAGATAATGGTACGGAATTTGTTAACAGCAAATTCCAGACTAGATTAAAGGTAGCTGGAATAGAGCACAAGAAATCTGCACCATACAGACCACAACACAACGCATTTATAGAGAGAAGAGGCCAAACACTACAGGCAATGGTTAGAACAATGTTAACTGATTCTGGATTACCTGATTATGTGTGGGGGGAGGCTGCAATGTGTGCTAATAACATATTGAACAACGTTGTTAACTCAACTACTGGTGAAATACCATTCACCATGTGGCATGGCAGGAAGCCTGATCTGAGTTACCTGCACACATTTGGTGCACCAGCATGGGTGCATATCCCTACACAACTCAGGCGTAAAGGGCAACACAGAGCTAAACAATTATTCTTCGTTGGTTACCAAGCTAACCATAGGGCATATAGATTTTGGGAGAAAGGCACATCTAAGGTGTTATGTAGTGCCAATGCCCAATTTCTAGAGCACGTAGGATGGGATAAGTTAGAACAGGATAACAATAAAGAAGTAATTATTGAATCCTATAGAAATCCCATTAAGTATCCCTGTAACTTTAAAAATAAAGTAAAAAGAGAAATACAGGAAGAAATTGTGCCCATAGAGGAAGAAATAGAACCAATAGCTGAGCAAGATGAGGAACAGGTAGTAACTCATAAAAGTCCTCATACAAGCCCTGCAATTCCCAGAAGAACTACACGAATATCTAGACCACCTGATAGATACCAGGCTAACACAGTGTGCCAGGTAAATAGGGTTCCATATACTGTGGATGAAATTAAGATGTATCCTTCTAAAGATAAGGAAAGTTGGTATGCAGCAATGAATAAGGAATTGAAATCCTTAAAGGATATGAAAGTATATGAAAATGTGAGATTACCTGTTGATATAAAACCCATTGGCTGCAAATGGATTTTTAAGATAAAAACTGATAAGGATGGAAATATAATCCATAAGGCAAGATTAGTAGCCCAAGGTTTTAGACAAAGTGCCAATGACTATGATGAAGTATTTGCACCTAGTCTTAAAGCAGCAACATTAAGGGCAGCTTTAGTGTGGGCAGCAAGCAAGAAATATATAGTTAACCATTTAGATGTGGAAACTGCTTACTTGCATGCTCCACTAAGACATACTGTATATATGAAAAAGCCTATTGGATTGAAAGGTGAAAATAATAATGATTGTTGGTTGTTAAAAAAGAGCCTCTATGGTCTTAAACAATCTGGCTATGAATGGAACCAGTATATTGTAAAGGAACTGAACAATATAGGGTTTAAAGCTGGTTTAGCCGATCCATGTCTATTTAAAAGGGAGACAAATGGTAAAATATCATTATTATTATTGTTCACTGATGATATTGCCTTGATTACTGAGACTAATGATGAAGCAAATAAAATAATAGCATCATTAGGAAAGAAAATAAAAATCAAGCAATTAGGGGAGATAAAGAAATATCTAGGTTTGAATATACTGAAAACACAGAAAGGTTTTAAGATATCTCAGGAGGATAAGATATCTAAATTGCTAATAGATTATAAGATGGAACTTTGTAAGACTGCAAAGACTCCAATGAGTCAGGATATTTGCAAAATGGATGCTCAAAGTCCCAAGTTTGATAAGGCAATATATCAATCTTTGATTGGTAGCTTATCATACATTAGCAATTGGTCAAGGCCAGATATAGCTTATAGTATTAATCAACTGGCAAGACATAATAATGATCCACTTCAATGTCATTGGAATGCATTGAAAAGAATTTTAAGATATCTTAAAGGAACATTACACCATGCACTGTATCTAGAACCAAAAGGTGATCTCATATTGAGTGCTTATGCAGATGCTAGTTTTGCATCAGAAAGAGACACAAGAAAGTCGACTTCAGGAACAGCCATAATGCTGGGTAAGACATTAATAGGTTGGAAGTCAATTAGACAACAGCATATAAGTTTGTCTACTATGGAGGCAGAATTCTCCTGTTTATCACTATTATGTACTGAGTTAATTATGTATAAACAAATGTTGAATGATATGGGTATAACTGTAAATTATCCTATAATTGTACATGAAGATAATCAGGCAGCAATTCAAATGGCCACAAATATTGCAGTAAAAACTAGGAGCAAACATACAGACTTAAGGTACCTAAACGTTAGACAATCTGTAAAGAGTAAAATGATACAGCTGGAGTACTGCATGTCGGAGGACAATATAGCTGATAATTTTACTAAAGCCCAAGGTGCCATTAAGCACCTAGAGAGTTGTGAAAAGTATGGGTTAAGATTGTAAGGGTATTATATATTTATATCACCCAAAAGGGGAGAATGTTGGGTATATGGATACACCAACTAGGTTTGGGTGAATAAATATATAAACCTAGGTTTAAGTGTTTGTAGCTTTAAGCACCAAACTGCAATGTAATTAGATAATTAAGGGTGCGGTTGCAAGCAGCAATAAAAGGCAGTGAGAGTAACGTAACACTTCCTGGCCCTGGTGCTGGTCTCTGGTCTTGGTTCCTGGTCTCTCTGCTATCTGCTGCCTGCTGTTTACTCCTGTTTGAGACGTCTGCTTGTTATTGCTTCTTGGCTACTGTGCTCGATACCGTTTTCTACTGAACAAAAGGACTGTTTACTTGGTGAGCTGATATCCTGTGTATACTCAGCGTTGTCTTCGAGAGAAAGGTATCGGAAGGAGAAGATAAGGACATTGTACTGACTAGTTAATGGACTAGGTTACTGGATGGATATATTGGATAAATGACATATGGACTGAATGACACTGCTTAAACTCTGAATGAATTAAATAACTATTTAAAACTACAAACAGTGTTTTTGTCTCCAGTGTGTGTATACTCTTGGGCCCAGCCTCTCTCTCATTTGGCTGCCTGGCTTGACTGCTGCTGTGCACTCTGCTTGGGGGTTTGTCCCCAAACACTAACAGCCTTCCTTCCAGTTTTCAGAGCCGTAGTCGTTGTAGAAGTCATTTCTTTTAATATTTGTTTCTGTTGTTGGATTATATTAATTATATTATCCCAAATTACCATTCAATATTATGACCCCTTTATTAAAATTGTCCAGTATCTGATTGTTTAGTCCACCTATCTACTGGGTAGCTATATTAAGTGATTACAAAAATATATGAATATATGTTATTTTTAATCCTAAATTCTAAATCACGTATAAAATTTTATGAGGTCTATGTTCGAGTACTATGCAACACTATACAACACTATATAACATTCCATATAATAAATATATATAATAAACAGTATATGAAATCTAACTAAGTTTAGGTTTTATGAGTTTGTAAGTATTGTAAATATATATGTATTCTTATCTAACCTTATCTAACCCTATTTTAAGTATTAGATATTCTAAGTATTCTTAGTCACCAGTATTCTTAAACATAAACAGTATTATTCCCTTCCCCAATAGATTTGTTATAATCACACACTAAATTATACTATTAATATATTAAATATTAACTATTAAGTCATATACTTATTAATTAAATAGTTCTTAGCATTCTTGCTATTTTCCCTATCAATCTGGTCAAAGTGTAACTATCCCTATTATTTGTGAATTAATCAAAACAATTAAATCAGTTATCTAGCAATCTAATATAACAGTCAGTACTCCTTTCCTCAATGGATAAATTTATAGTCGTTATACAGAGAAAATAAAAGGAGAGAAAAAATTCATCATAACACCAGAAAATCAGTAAATAAAAGAAAAGGAGAAGGATTAAGCAGATTTATACAAAGAGAGAAAAGAGAAAAAAGAAGAAGGAGAGCAATAAGAAGGGATTTTAAAGTCAGTTTTTAGTCCACCGTTTAAGCACTTTTTCTTCAAACACACCGGAAGTAGGGGGGTAAAAAGTGCTGAATAATGACTGCCATCAATCAGTATCTTCCGAAACTTCCAAGTTTTTTTTTTTTTGTAAATGTTCCTAAGTTTAATACGTTAATTTCCTTTGCGTACAACCACCACTTCAGTTAATATAAAATAAAATAGAATTCTCCCCAGGATCAGTTAAGAGGTCTGTTAAACAGTTAATATCCGATATTTTGTTGCAATGACTTCGGAGTTTCTGTATATCTCATATAGTGCCACGCTATCTCTTCTTCATCAACCTCTTTCCTCTTCTCGTCTTTGCTTTAATAAAGTTTATCCTAGAAAGTCCATCAGAGTAACAATCAAATCTAGTGTTCAAAATTCTCCACAACTTCCCGACTCTTTCCAAGCAGTATTTTCTTGATCTCGTAGACTTCCCCTTTCATTCGTTGTAATCCACACTTTCACTTCGGTCTGCCGGAACTTTCACCCACGTTTGTCTAGCCTCCGCTTTTTAGCCGCTTTTTTTTCAGGCTTCTGACAGACACTAATACAAAGGATTATAACTTGCCGATCTTCCTCTCCACCGTTAAGCTCTTCCTGCCACCTTTTTCTCCACCGATCTTATGAACTGTCACTTACTCGCTTTTCACATTGGAGGCAATCCGGACATTGGAGCCACCATTGATAGGAGGCTGTTCCTTGCTCGTTGGGCTCTGGAGGGCTCCTCTTCGCTGCTGGGGGGTTGCCTTCCCCACACTGCAGCCCGAGTTTCCCACACACTGACACAAATCTCTCTGGGATTCGAGCACCCTCAGGGGATCGCACCAACTGCAGAAAGAGATAAGCTGAAACTGCAGACGGGCTTCTACACCTCTGCTCTTCCTTGCCTTGCCCGGAAGAAACAGAAACAGATGTCCTAACCAAAGGATTCAATTATGCTATAGCACCCACAAAAATCCCCACAGAATCCATCATATGTGCCATAGAATCCAGCCTAACTAAATTAAATACCGATACCTCCAGCTCAAACACACCCCAACCAGGCACCCAGATGAAACCTAGCTTCCTAACAAATGATAGCCGTCCATTTACTCGGAGCCAAGCTGCACTAAAACCCTCCAATACAGGAACACAATGTTGCCAGCACCACTACAAAACCTAGCTAAACACTTAGCAAAACAGCTATAGCCCCATGCTGAAACAGCAGCTTCACATGTACAAAAGTCATACCACTTCTTGGAAATGATCAAAGATCTACACGTGGAACAAGAAGATCTGCTTGTAAGTTTCAACGTGGTTTCACTATTCACTCAAGTCCCAATAAAAGAAACTCTTGAAATCATCAAAAATAAATACCAACCAGCTAAACACCTCATGGAACTAACAGAACACTGCTTAACCAACACATATTTCATATACAAAGGACAAAGATACAAGCAAATTGAAGGAGCCCCTATGGGATCACCACTGTCACCCGTCATTGCAAACCTGTTCATGGAAGAATTCAAATCCAGAGCCCTGGCTAATGCCACCCACAAACCCAAACTATGGTTAAGATACATCGATGACACATTTGTGATTTGGCCCCATGGAAAATAAAACCTAAACAATTTCCTAACACACCTAAACAGCACACACCCCAAAATCAAGTTCACCATGGAAACGGAAACAAACAAACAACTACCATTCCTAGATGTACTAATCTACAAAAAAACAGATGGCACACTAGGACACACCATATACCAGAAGAAAACACACACCAACCACTACTGCAACGCCCAATCCCACCACCACCCAGCACAGATAAACTCCATGGCCAAAACACTAATTGCTAGAACCAAACGCCTGGCAGACAAGACACACATAAAGACTGAACTAGGCACCCTGACTAAAGTACTGACAGCCAACGGCTTCCACAAAAGCAAAATCACCGGCTTGATCCACAAAAACACACTGAGACATAATGGAAACCTAGAAGATGAACAGACCTATGGAACAGCTGTCCTGCCCTACATAAGAGGTACTACAGACAAAATCAGTAAGATACTACACAGGCATCACATCAAGACTGCCTTCAAAACAGATAGAAAAATAGCAGCCATCCTTAGAAACCCCAAAGATAAAATTGACCTGGAAAACCAAGGCATATATGAAGTCCCTTGTGCATCATGCCCGGCCACATACATTGGACAGACCAATAGAAGAATAAGGACCTGCCTGGATGAACACAAAAATGCAGTAAAAAAGCTGGAACACACTTCCTCACTAGTCCAACACATGAAAGCCACAGGTCATAGCATCAATTTCAATGGCACCCAAACCCTAGCCACTATAGAAAACCCCAGCCACAGAATTATCAGAGAAGCCATAGAGATTGAAAAAAGACCTGAAAGCATGAATAGAAGAGATGATTCCACCAGACTGTCAATTATTTGGAAGCCTGCACTCACAAACAAACAAATCTCCACGCCACTAGCCAGGCAAACACCTGGGCACAAACAGATCCCCCCTGATACCTCCAGCTCAAACACACCCCAACCAGGCACCCAGATGAAACCTAGCTTCCTAACAAATGATAGCCGTCCATTTACTCGGAGCCAAGCTGCACTAAAAGCCTCCAATACAGGAACACAATGTTGCCAGCCAATCAAGACACACCAAAAAAAGCCGCAAAACAGACAGAAGATATTAGAAACACCAATCAAGCAGAACACAGCAAACTTCCAAGACCAATAAACAAGATTCCCAACCAATCAGGATGAAGAGAAAACCATTCTGGCACAGCAGTAGGCTAGCCCCAAATTTAAAACTGAAACAACTGTAAAAGTCTGACTCACAGATGAACACAATACAGAAGCCTGATGATGGCAGATGAGATTCTGCCAAAACGTTTCTACAACTTTAAAAACACAACTATAATGATGTGGGAAAATACCCGAACAAAGTCGAATATCATCTATATCTATATATCTCTATCTCTATAACTCTCTATATCTATATATATATAACAAATTATATAACCATTGGATTAATGTATAATATAAATTTATAATATAATCTAGAATATCTTGTATGAAATGATGGAATGATAGTTTAGTAAAATGAATGATTAATAACTAATAACTATAAGCATTTGTTAGATTGACAATTTGAGAACCTTTACAACTTGTGGGTATGAAAGGACTATGAAAGGATAGCACAAAGATTTGTAACCAACTGACACACTGTATGGATATAATTAAAAGATGGTTTTACCATCGACGGAGAGGCAGCCTTTTGGCTGCTGAAGCTGTGACAGCTCCGAAAGGAAGAGGCTGAACGTGCATCGGCTGGTGAGAATTTTTTTTTTCTCGGGGACTCAAGGACACTCTAAAGTGGGAAGAATCCTGTAAGACTTTGGACAAAAACTGATGGAACTGATTTAGCGGCGATTTCTTAAAGAGAATGTCAAATTGAAGCTTGGCTTTTTACTTTTACTTTTGCTTTCATTGAACTTCCATTGTGATCTAGTAACTGTAACTAGACTGGTTTTTCCTTTTATATTCATCTAATTTTTCTTTCTTTTTTCCCCCTTTTGACTGTTAATAGTGTTTTTTTTAGAATAGAGGCTCCCTTTAGTAATTTCTTTTTTTTTAAATACATATATATACATGTATATTTCCCTCTTTTTACTAGGCTTTTTGGGGAAGAAGGGGGAGTGGATTAAAGAAACTTTGTAACACTGCCAACTAGAGGCTTGAAGATACTTTATTGAAAGTTGAAAGAGCTGTGAAGGAATCCTTTCTCAAGGACACTGGAACTTGATTAGATAGAGGGAAAAACACCGGAGAATGTTTTAACAGGTGTTCTTTGGAACTTCTATTATTGAGTACTTGAAGTTTGGCTTTGGAATTTGTAGAGAAGCCATAATAAGAGCCTTGGATAACTAAATAAGATGCAGTGTGCTTTCTTTCTTACCTTCCTTTAGCTGTTTCATCCCTCCTGCTCAACCCCACAGTATTTTGTAATATTTGTATATCTATTTTCTTTTTCTTTTGTTTGACTTTATTTTTAATTTTTAAACTTACTTTTTTTTTTAAAGGGAAAGCCTCAGAATAGTTTTTCTTTTTCTTTTTGCTTATTGGGATTTTTGCGTTTTCTATTTTCTACTTTCATTTTTTATTTATTTTATGGTTATTTTTTTTTATTTTTTGAGACCCTACAATTGGACTAGGGTGTGAAGAATCTGAAGAATTCTTTCTTTTTCCTTTTCTTTTTTTTTTTTTTTGATCATTGCTTTTTAATATTATTGGGTCTTACTCTCTCTTTCTTTTTTACTATTCTTAATTTTTATTTTTGAATCATAATTGGCCATCTTACAATAGGATTAAGGTTTAGAAGAACCTGAAGAATCTCCTCCTTTTTTTCTTTTTAATCTTCTTTTTCTCCTTCTCTTTTTAATCCTGGACTCTTTATTTTTTATTGGCTTTTTTTTTTAAATGTTTTTCTTCTTCCCAATTGGATTATAATTGGCTACCCTATTGATTGGATTAAAGGAGCTTAAAGATCTTGAGTTATTCAAATGAGTAAGAAAACTTTACCTTCTGGCAGTTCAACTTCTGCTCCTGCTTCTCCATCAACTGGAGGACGACTATCAATAATGGCGAAGCAAGATAAAGTACAAATGGATCTAGCGACGATTATACAAGGAATACAAGAACTCAAAACAAGCATTGACCAAAGAACAGAGAGTATTGAACAAAGAATTGCAAAGACTGATGAAAAAAATTGAAAACTTTCAACAAATGATGGCAAAACAGGAGGAGAGACTCCAAAAAATTGAGGAGAAAGATAAACAAAGAGATGAGACAATTGGAAATATTGTTAGCAAATTAACAATGGTGCAACAAGATATAACTGGGATGTTGAAGTGGGAGATGGATAGGTCAGAATTTTATCTCAGATTTCAAAATATTGAGGAAGAAAAAGGACAGGATTTGGCGGCTGTAATGATAGAAATTCTGGCTGGAGCTTTGGAGATAACAGAGGAAAAGATGATGGACGGAGTAGATGAGATATATCGTGTTTTCACAAGATATGCAATGAGGAATAAGCTACCAAGGGAGATCCATGTCAGATTTACTAAAAAGACTATTAAAACACAAATATTACAAGTCGCAAGAGATAAGGGGCTGAAATATAAAGGTAAAGAGATTATGGTTTTAAAACAAGTCCCCAGAAGAGTGAGAGAGATGAGAAGAGAATATCGATTCTTGACCAAAAAATTACTGGAAAAAGACGTGAATTATAGATGGTTGATCCCAGAAGGATTAATGTTTATATGGCAAGAACAGAGACACAGAATCGACTCAATTGAGAAAGCAGAAATATTCCACAACAAATTTTTTGGAAGAAGAGAAATAGAGACAGAAAAAGAGACCTTTGCAATTGAGCCTCAAGAAGACCAGATGAGACCGGGGAAAGAAGAAGGTGCGGTAGGTGGACAAATGGAGACCAAAGAACAACGTGAAGTAAGATCCACAAGAACTGTTAGACCTAAATATAAAACATAACCATGGAGGAAAAAAATTGATTTCTATGAATATAAATGGATTGAACTCAGCTATTAAAAGAAGAAAAATCTTTCATAAATTAGAGAAGTTAAAATTTGATATAATTTGCCTACAAGAAGTACATATTAAAAAACAACATCAACGATTATTGGTAAGACCAAAACTGGGGAAAATTTTTACTTCCTTGACTAACTGTAAGAAAAGAGGAGTGGTCCTGTATATTAAAGAAACTATTGTAGCAAAATTGGTTTATACTGATGAAGATGGAAGAGTATTAATGGTTGAAATAGTGGATAACAATATAAAAATATTACTTGTTGCAATTTATGCTCCGAACGATAAACAAGAAGAATTTTATAAAAAGTTACATATGAAATTAATTGGACTGGACCATGTCAATATAATTATGATGGGAGATCTTAATGGAATTGTAGATAATAAATTGGACTATACAGCGACAGCATTAAAACAAAATAGAAAGACTCTCCCTAAATCCTTTTTTTAAAATGGTAGATGAATTAAATTTAAAAGATATATGGAGAGAAAGAAATGGTAAAACGCAGCAATATACTTTTTATTCAAATAGACATTTATCATGGTCCAGAATAGATATGATTTGGACCTCATCAGAACTAATATCTAACATTCAAGAAATAAATATAGAAACGGGTATATGGGCAGACCATAACCCTATGACAATTAAATGGAAAGGACAAAGAAGAAGATCTAGATGGACATTAAATAACGCTATCTTAAAGGAAAAAGACTTTACACAATGGATGGACAAAAGAATTGGCCTTCTTTTTCATTGAAAATAAAAAAGAAGATACTTCAATGCAGAATGTTTGGGATACAATGAAGGCATATGCGAGAGGATTAATAATGGACTATACAAAGAAAAAGAATATTAGGAAGAGGCAAACTATTAAAGCTTTAGAAGATGATTATAAAAAACTGGAAAAAGAATTGCAGAATATGCCACAGAAAAAAGATATTAAATTCAAAATGGATATAATTAAACATAAGATGGGTCAGGCGGAGAAAGAGGAGTTGGCACAAAAAATTAGAAGTGCTAAACAGAACTATTTTGAAGATGCAAATAAACCAGGTAGATGGCTAGCATACAAATTGAGAAAGGAGAAAGAATCTAGGAGAATAGTACAGTTAATAGATGATCAAGGTCAAATGTGTTATGGTAATAAGGAGAAAAAGATAATTATCCAAGACTTTTATGGACAATTATATAAACAGGAGGATTTTGATGAGGAAAGAATTAAGCTTTATCTACAAAATGCTAACCTACCCAAGATATCTGAAGAGACTGAAAAAATGTTAGAAAGTACCATAACAATGATGGAACTAACGGAAGCATTTAATAGGCAGAATAATGGAAAAGCACCAGGCCCAGATGGGCTCCCGGCAGAATTTTATAAAACATTACAAGAATCGTTGAGCACTCCATTGTTAGAAGTTATGAATGAAGCCATGTTAAATAAGAAAATACCTAAAACATGGTCAGAAGCTTATATCACACTTATTCCAAAAGAAGGGGCTGATCCATCACAAATTAAGAACTATAGACCTATTTCTTTACTGAATGCAGATTACAAAATCTTTGCTTCCATCTTGGCAGAAAGGCTCAAAAGATATCTAAATAACTTTATTCATCCTGACCAGAATGGATTCCTGCCAAGGAGACAAATTAGGGATAATATGAGGGTAATTCTGGACACTTTGGAATATTACGAGGCACACCCTGAAAAACAAATGGCTTTGGTATTTTTAGATGCCCAAAAAGCATTTGATAATGTGAATTGGAGATTCATGTTTTTGTTATTGGAACAGATGGGCTTTGCTAGAAAATTTATTCAAGCAATAGAAGCCATATATGATAAACAAACGGCAAGAGTGATGATAGAGGGAGATTTTACAGATTCTATTAATATAAGAAAAGGCACAAGACAAGGTTGCCCATTATCACCTTTGTTATTTGTATTGACTTTGGAAGTGCTGAATAGAAACATTAGAGAGGATCCAAATATAAAAGGAATGAAAATTAAGAAGGAGGAATTTAAATTGCAAGCCTTTGCGGATGACTTGGTTTTTATTTTGGAAGATCCTCTAGGAACAGCTTTAAAGCTACTGGAAAAGATAGAGATTTATGGTGAGATGGCCGGCTTGAAAATAAAACAAAGATAAAACAAAGATCTTGACAAAGAATATGTTATTAAAACAAAGAGATGAATTGGCAGATTTATTGAAAATTCAAGTTACGAATAAGGTTAAATATCTGGGGATATATTTGACGTCAAGATGTACTACATTGAAAGAGAATAACTATATTAAACTTAAACAACAGATAGCATTTGATTTGAAAAAATGGGAAAATCTACAACTGTCATTGATAGGTAGAATCTCAACAATCAAGATGAATATTTTACCCAGAATTTTATATTTATTCCAAACCATACCAATTAGGCTTGGTAAAGATTACTTTGAAGAATTAAATAAAATTGTGTTGAAGTTTATATGGCAAGGTAAGAAAGCCAGAATAAAATTAAAACTTCTGCAAGATGCTAGAATTAGAGGAGGTTTTGGCCTTCCGAATTGGGAGTTGTATTACCAAGCGGCAAATTTAATGTGGGTTAAGGATTGGATAACATTAAAAAGACTAGATTGTTGACACTAGAGGGGCATGATTTATTACTGGGATGGCATGCTTTTCTGTGGTTAAGGGAACTAAATCGCAGGGCTATTTTAGAAGGCATTATATAAGGGAGTCTTTATGGTTGAATTGGGAGAAAATTAAGAGAAAATGTTATTTGAAAATCCCAGTCTGGTTATCAACTATTGAAGCCTTTTCTTATCCTATAATATATGAGAAGGAACAAACAGTTAGATATGGGGAAATATTGGATGAAAAGAGTGAACTTAAAACAATGCAAAAACTAGAAGAACAAGGCATAAAGATGAATTGGTTTTCATATGCAAATACATTCAAGGTATCTTATAGATTCTAAAGCGGAGGGATTTTATGATAAATTGACTGATTTAGACAGGATCTTGACAGGTACTGATGAAAAAATGATTAAAAAATTATACACTTATTTGTTGGAAATTTTATTAGAGGAGGAACAAGTTAAAGAAACGATGATTGTTTGGGGGAAGAATTTTGGATATGGGATTGATTTGGAGAAATGGGAAAAATTGTGGTCTCAAAATTATAAAATGACAATGTCAACAGCTTATAAGGAAAACTTGTATAAGATGTTTTACAGGTGGCATTTTCCCCCGACAAGAATTGCAAGAATGTTTAAGAACAAATCTGAAAAATGTTGGAAATGTCATCAGATACCTGGCTCATACTACCATATGTGGTGGACTTGTGAGGACGCTAGAAAATATTGGACTAAAATCCGTATATGGTTGGAAAAAATGACAAAGACACATATAGACTTGAAACCAGAGATTTTTTTATTGGGAATCTTACCTGATATATATAATAAAAATTTGAAGTATTTGATTGTAAATATATTAACAGCGGCTAGGATTGTATTTGCTAAGAACTGGAAGAGTGAGAAAACTCCATCAGAAGAAGAAATTATTAAGAAAATATTGGATTGTGCTGAAATGAGTAAATTGACATTTGAAATCAGAGAACAAGAAGATAAACAATTTTATGAAGTTTGGGATCTTTTTTATCAATGGTTAGATAATAAAACATAATGATAGAATATTCGATTTAGCATATAAAAAAATTTTTTTTTCTTGATATTATCTTTATAAAACATTATCAAGGTAGATTTGGTATGATCTTATGATTTATTGTAAAATAAATTAAGCAAATTATAGTTATCTCGTTAAAATATGAATTAACAAAATTATAAATGATTTTTTTTTAGTGATGATATTAGGTTATACAATTATTGATTGATAATATGAGCTATTATGTAATATAATTATACTAGTGACTAGGAAATGGATGCACAAAAAAAGTGGTAAACTAATCGATGCACGGTATGTAAATTTATGAAGAGGATATTTTTATGTTTTTTGTGTTATGTTTATGTTTATTTTGTTATGCTTGTTATTAAAAATAAAAAAAAATTATTTAAAAAAAACAATAATAAAAAAAATTAAAAAAAAGATGGTTTTATGTTTTTATGCTTTTGTCTGTATATGTCTGTCTTAAAAAAAAAAAACCAAAAAAAGAGGTGAGGACTTCAACTCCCAAAATCCCCCAACAAACATGATTTAAGACAAAATGATTCCAATTCCCACAATCCCCTATCCAGGATGCTTTAAGAGGAGAGAACTTTAACTTCCAGAATCCCTCAACCAGCATGTTTTAGAAGGGGAGGACTCCAACTCCCAGAGTCCCCCAATAGGCATGGTTTAAGAAAGGAGGACTCCAACTCCCAGAATCCCCCAACCAGCATGCTTTAATAGGGGAGTACTCCAACTCCCAGAATCCCCCAGCCAGGATGCTTTAAGAGGGGAGGACTCAAACTCCCAGAATCCCCCAACCAGGATGTGATAAGATGGAGGGAGTACGACTCCCAGAATCCCTCATCCAAGATGCTTTAAGTGGGAGGACTTCAACTCCCAGAATCCCTCAGCCAGGATGCTTTAAGAGAGGAGGACTCCAACTCCGAGAATCCCCAAACCAGAATGCTTTAAGTGGGGAGGCCACGGGAGGGCGGAGCTGGCATCACGGTGGTACAATATGCGATCTTCAGGCTCCAAGATAGCCATCGATATCCCCATTGTTAGACGGTCCCACCGGACCTAAACCATCCCGTAGAGACAGTGATAGAGAAGGGCACATCCTGCTGATCCCAGGGACACCGCAAAGTCCCTGGTAGATCCAGGAGAAGCCCTTTTTGCCAGAGGCAGAAAGGCAGCCATTCAAGCTGCTGAAGCTGGGACAGCTCCAGAACGGAAGAGATCGGGAAGAAAGTGTGAAGATAAAAGAGGTCAAGCGGTGAGATTAAGCTAAATTTAAACTGAAGGTTTTTTTTTCCTTTTTATTGGAACTTGGAATTTGGTTAAAGCTTCACAATTTTAAACTGGACTGGTCTTTTTCCTTAATTTTTTACTTTTTATATAATCTCTTTGAAAGTCTCTCCTGATTAGGACTCTTCTTTTTTTAGCTTTTTTATTTGAGGTTCACCTTTTTCTTTTTCTTCTAAAGACTTTACCTTTTTTTTATCTATTCCTGGCTGCGGATATATGAGGGGAAGTGAAAGTGAAGGGAAATAAGTAGCACTGCCATCTAGAGGCTTGGATACATTGTTTTTTTTTCTCCTTTTTACTTGTTTATGCATTTGTGTTGCATTCAAGGACTCTGAGTCTTTCACTGTAAAGATAGTGGGATGAGCATGGTAGATTGTTTATACAGGTGCTCCTCTGTGAAACTATTGATAGCCAGAGTCTGGAGTTGAAGTTGAAAGAAAGAAGAGTGAAATGACCTTGAAAATAGAACTCTAAATTCTGGTTTGATTAACTATAGAGCCTTGGACAACTAAGTGGCAGTGGCTTGCTCCCAGTCAGAATTGTTTGTTATCCTTTTTTTTTTACTTCCCCTCCAGCTGGATTTTTATGTTTGAACTTTAGCCTTTTGATCCAGGAAATAGAATATATTCTTTCCCCTCTTCTTTTTTCTTTTTTATGGCCTACCTTTTTTATTAAGGGGAACACACAGATTTCTATTTTTTTCAACTTATTTTCTTTATTTTTTTCTATTGTTTCACCCTCCCCCCTTTTTAATTTTTTCTTCTCTCTTTTCATATAATTGGAACTTATTGGATTAAGGTATACAAGTGCCTGAAGATTCTTCCTTTTCTCCTTTTTTACTTTTTCTCTTTTTATTTTTTATTGGGGTGGCAGTTGTCTGCCCTTGTCTCTTATTCCTTCTTTTTTTTATCAACTATTACAAGATGAGTAGAAAAATAGCAGCTTCAGCTTCTTCAATACCAACATCTACCTCCTCACCATCTGGAGGACAACGATCAATACAGATGATGTTGCAACAGGAGAAGGAGAAGGAAGTGACACTACAGATGATTATGCAAGGAATCCAAAATATACAAGCAAAAACAGACAACATTGAAAAGAGAACGGAGAACATTGAGCAAAGAACAGAAAAGACAGATGAGAAAGTTGAGAATATCCAACAGATGATGATGAAATATGAGGACAGATTCAAGAAAATAGAAGAACAAGATGTACAAAGAGATAAGAAAATTGGAGATATTGATACTCGATTGAGTGAAGTTGAAAGAGTTAGGAGTGGATCATTGGCATGGGAAATAGACAGGTCAGAATTTTATCTGAGATTCCAAAACATAGAAGAAGAAAACGGTGAAAACCTTGCTGAAATAATGACAGAAATCCTGGCAGAAGGGTTAGACATAACTAAAGAGAAGATGATGGATGGAATGGATGAAGTGTTCCATGTCTACACAAGATATGCAATGAGAAATAAACTACCAAGAGAAGTGCACATTAGATTTACAAAGAAAACTATTAAAACACAGATACTTCAGGTGGCAAGAGAGAAAATGCTAAAGTATAAAGACAAAGAAATTGTGGTACTGAAACAAGTACCGAGAAGAGTGAGAGAGATGAGAAGAGAATACTTATTCCTGACTATAGAGTTACTTAAGAGAGGAGTAAATTACAGATGGTTAATACCAGAAGGTCTTATGTTCACCTGGCAGGAACAAAGACACAGAATTGACACAGTTGAAAAAGCTGAGCTATTCTATCTAGAATATTTTAGAGGAAAGGAGGAAGATACAAGAAAAGAAGAGTCATTAATTGAATTTCAAGAGGAGTGTATAACAACAACTGAAAAAGAAGAAGGTGCAGTAGGTGGTGTACCCAGAGAGCAATGAGAACCAAGATCTACTAGAGCAACAAATCCTTCTTATAAAGTCTAAAATGGATGAGAGAAAATTGATTAAGATTAATATAAATGGACTTAATTTAGCCACTAAAAGAAGAAAAGTATTCCATAAACTAGAGAAATTAAAGTTTGATATAATCTGCCTACAAGAAGTACATATTAAGAAACAACATGAATATATACTGAAGCAACAAAAATTAGGGAAACTATTTACATCACTGACACAATGTAAAAAAAGAGGTGTGGTCTTATACATTAGAGATACAATCCCTGTGGAACAAATTTATACAGATGATGATGGAAGGATTTTGATGGTGGAGATAATGGACAATAATGTAAAAACACTCTTAATAGCAATTTATGCTCCAAATGAGAATCAAGAAGAATTTTACAGGAAATTACATATGAAAATAATTGAACTGGACTATGCTAATATTTGTATAATGGGAGATTTTAATGGAATAATTAATGATAAATTGGACTATAAAACAGAAAACAACAAGGAAAACTAGAAAGATGTTGCCAAAATCCTTCTTTCGAATGGTAGAGGAAATAAACTTAAAAGATGTATGGAGAGAGAGAAATGTGGAAAATAAACAATATACTTTTTACTCAAACAGACAATCATGGTCTTGAATAGATATGATATGGATGTCAACAGAATTACTTTCTAACATACGAAAAATCGAAATAGAAACAAGTACTTGGGCAGATCACAATCCAATGACTGTTACATGGAAAGGACAAAAGAGGAGATCTAGATGGACTTTAAATAACATGATATTAAAGGAAAAAGACTTTAAACAGAAAATTTAGAGAGAATTGCTTTTCTTTTTTAAAGAAAATAAAAAAGAGGATACATCTTTACAGAATCTCTGGGACACGATGAAGGCCTACACAAGAGGTTTGATAATAGAATATACAAGAAAAAAAATATAAAACAGAAAAAACCAGAATCCTCCATCCAGTATAGTTTAAGAGGGATGACTTCAACTCCCAGAATCCCCAAACCAGCATGCTTTAAGAGGGGAGGACTTCAACTCCCAGAATCCCCCAGCTAGAATGCTTTAAGAAAGGAGGACACCAACTCCCAGAATCCCCCAGCCAGGATGTTGTAAGATGGGAGGACTTCAACTCCCAGTATCCCCCAGCTAGGATGCGTTAAGATGTAGGCACTCCAACTCCCAGAACCCCCAGCCAGGATGCTTTAAGTGAGGAAGACTCAAACTCCCAGAATCCCATGGCAAAGGATGCATTAAGATGGAGGGAGTGCAACTCTCAGAATCCCCCAGCCAGGATGCTTTAAGAGGGGAGGACTTCAACTTCCAGAATCCCCCAACAAGCATGCTTTAAAAGGAGAGGACACAAAGTCACAGAATCCCCTAACCAGCATGCTTTATAGGGAAGGACTCCAACTCCCAGAATCCCCCAACAGGAAGGGATAAAATGGAGGCACTCCAACTCCCAGAATCCCGTGGACAGGACGTGTTAAGAGGGAAGGACTCCAAGTCCCAGAATCCCCATCCAGGATCCTTTAAGAGGGAGGACTTCAATTCCCAGAATCGCCCACCCAGCATCCTTTAAGAAATGAGGACTCCAACTCCCAGAATCCCCCAACAAGCATGCTTCAAGAAGGAGGGATTCGAACTCCCAGAATCCCCCAACCAGCATGCTTTAAGAGAGAACTCCAACTTCCAGAATCCCCTGGCTAGGATGTGTTAAAAGAAAAAGACCCCAAGTCCCAGAATCCCCCAACCAGCATGCTTTAAGAGGGGAGGTTGCCAAAATCCTTCTTTTGAATGGTAGAGGAAATAAACTTAAAAGTTGCATGGAGAGAGAGAAACGTGGAAAATAAACAATATACTTTTTACTCAAATAGACACGCATCATGGTCTAGAATAGATATGATATGGATGTCAACAGAATTGCTTTCTAACATACAAGACATTGAAATAGAAGCAAGTACCTGGGCAGATCACAATCCAATAACACTTGTATGGAAAGGACAATAAAGGAGATCTAGATGGACTTTAAATAATATCATATTAAAGGAAAAAGACTTTAAACAGAAAATTGAGAGGGAATTGACTTTTTTCTTTAAAGAAAATACAAAGGATACATCATTACAGAACCTCTGGGACACAATGAAGGCTTATACAAGAGGTTTGATAATGGACTATGCAAGGAAAAGAAATATAAAACAGAAAAAAATCTTTAAAATATTGGAAGATGACTACAAGAAGTTGGAAAAAGAACTACAGAAATTTCCACAAAAAAAGGACATTAAAAATAAAATGGACATAACTAAACATAAAATGGGGCTAATGGAAAAAGAAGAAATAGCACAAAAAATTAAATATGCTAAGCACAACTATTTTAAAGATGCAAACAAACCAGGCAGATGGCTAGCATATAAATTGAGAAAGGAAAGAGACTTGAGAAGAATAAATCAATTGATAAATGAACAAGGACATGTATGCTATGGAAATGCGGAGAAGAAACAAATTATTCAAGATTACTATGGAAAACTGTACCATCAAGAGGATGTTCAGGAAGAAAGAATTCAACAATACTTACAGGAAGCAAATTTTCCCCAGATACCCAAAGATATTGAAACAATGTTAGAAAGTAATATAACAATGATGGAATTAACAGAAGCTTTAAAAAAGCAAAACATTGGGAAAGCACCAGGTCCGGACAGTTTGCCAGTGGAATTTTATAAGACATTCCAGGAAACATTGAATCTTCACTTATTAGAAATTATGAATGAAGTTATGAGAAAGAAGAGAATACCCGAAACATGGTCAGAAGCATATATCACACTTGTACCGAAGGAGGACACAGACCCACAGCAAGTTAAAAATTACAGACCTATATCACTATTAAATTCAGATTATAAAATTTTTGCTTCAATTCTGGCAGAAAGACTGAAAAGATATTTAAACAATTGTATTCTTCCTGATCAAAATGGATTTCTGCTGAAGAGACAGATTAAAGATAATATGAGAATAATTTTAGATACACTGGAATACTATGAGGCACATCCTGAAAAGCAAATGGCTCTGATGTTTATAGATGGACAAAAAGCCTTTGATAATGTGAATTGGCATTTTATGCTGTTACAATTGGACCAAATGGGCTTTGGTAAAAAATTTACTCAAGCCATAGAAATGATATATCATAAACAAATTGCAAAGGTTATGATAAACGGAGAGTTAACAGACTTTATAGATATAAGAAAAGGGACCAGACAAGGCTGTCCACTGTCACCTCTGTTGTTTGTGTTAACATTGGAAGTACTGAATAGGAACATCAGAGAAGAAAAAGAGATAAAAGAAATGAAAATTAAAAAAGAAGAGTATAAATTACAAGCTTTTGCAGATGACCTGGTATTTATATTAGAGGATCCATTGGAGTCTGCACCTAAACTGATAGAAAAGATAGAAGAGTATGGGAAAGTAGCAGGTTTGAAAATAAATAAAGATAAAACAAAGATTTTAGCAAAGAACAAGTTAGTAAAACGAAAGAAAGAATTGGAGGAAGTTTTGGGGATCCAGGTCACAAACAAGGTTAAGTATTTAGGGAAACATATAACACCAAGATGTAGCACACTTAAGGAGGATAATTATCTCAAACTTAAACAACAGATTGCGACAGATTTGATAAAATGGGAAAATTTACAATTATCATTGATTGGGAGAATACCTACAGTTAAGATGAATGTATTGCCTAGAATCTCATACTTATTCCAGACAATTCCAATCAGATTAGGGAAAGAAGTTTTTGAAGATTTAAACAAATAGTGCTAAAATACATTTTGCAGGGGAAGAAAGTGAGAATAAAACTTAAATTGCTACAAGATGCAAGAATAAGAGGAGGATTTGCTTTGCCCAATTGGGAATTATACTACCAAGCGACAAGTCTGATGTGGGTAAAGGAGTGGATAACACTAAGGAATACTAGACTTTTGAATTTAGAAGGACATGACCTGCTGTTAGGGTGGCATGCCTTCCTCTGGTATAAGGGAACTAAAACGCAGGGATATTTTAGAAGACATTATATTCGACAAGCATTGTTTCTAAACTGGGAGAAGATAAAAAAGCAATATTATTTAAAAATTCCACTATGGCTATCTACTATTGAAGCTTTTTCCTATCCAATAATATATAAAAAGGAACAAACAGTTAGATATGGTGAGATATTGAATGAAAAGGGTGAACTTAAATCTATGCAAGCGTTGGAAGAACAAGGTGTAAAAATGAATTGCTTTTCATATTTGCAAATACAATCTAGATTTGATAAAGATCTTAAAACAGAAGGTATCTATGATAAGTTGACTGATTTAGATGAAATTTTGACAGGTACTGATGAAAAAGTAATCAAAAAACTTTATGGACATTTGCTAGAGTTTAAATTAGAGGAAGAACAAGTAAAAGAAACAATGATTGCTTGGGGGGAAAATTTCGGATATGGGATTGATTTAGATAAATGGCAAAAATTGTGGTCTCAGAACTATAAAATGACAATGTCAACTGCATATAAAGAAAATTTGTATAAGATGTTTTACAGGTGGCACTTACCCCCCAATGAGAATTGCAAGTATGTTCAAGAATAAATTGGATAAATGTTGGAAATGTCATCAGATACCTGGTTCATATTGCCATATGTGGTGGACATGCTCGGATGCAAAAAGATACTGGACTATAATCCACACATGGTTGGAAAAAATGATAAAACAACGCATAGACTTTAAACCTGAGATATTTTTATTGGGAATTATACCGGAAATATACAATAAAGAATTGAAATATTTGATTGTAAATGTTTTAACAGCGGCTAGAATTGTATTTGCTAAGAATTGGAAAAATGAAAAAATACCTATGTAGGAGGGAATTATTAAGAAAATCATGGACTGTGCCGAAATGAGTAAATTGGCATTTGAAATTAGAGAACAAGAGGATAAACAATTTTATATGATATGGGGTTTATTTTATCAATGGTTAGATAAAAAGACATGGTAAAGAAATAGATTAGTAAGCCTTACAATAAAAGCTAATAGATTGATAAAGTATACAATATAAAACATATAACCATTGGATGAACGTATAAGATTAAATCATAATGAAAATTAGAATATCTCATATAAAATGATGGAAAAATAGTTAAATGAATGTTTAATCATTGATATTATATAAGCACAAGCTAGACCGATAAGGTGAGAATTTATACCGTGAGTAATGGTTAAAAAAAGGATTGCACAAAAGATTGTAACCAACTGACACACTGTATGTATATAATTGAAAGAGGGTTTAATGTTTTTATGTTTTGTTCATATGTTTGTTGTAAAAAATAAAAACTTTGTTTAAAAAAAAAAGAGGGGAGGACTCCAACTCCCAGAATCCCCCAGCCAGGATGCTTTAAGAGGGGAGGACTCAAACTCCCAGAATCCCCTGGCAAAGGATGTGTTAAGAGGGAGGGAGTACAACACCCAGAATCACCCAGCCAGGATGTTTTAAGAGGGGAGGACTCCAGCTCCCAGTATCCCCCAACCAGCATCCTTTAAGAGGGGAAGACTCCAAATTCCAGAATCCCCCAACCAGCATGTTTTAAGAGGGGAGGACTCCAATTCCCAGAATCCCCCAGCCTGCATGTGTTAAGAGGAAAGGACTCCAAGTCCCAGAATCCTCCAACCAGCATGGTTTAAAAGGGGAGGACTCCAACTCCCAGAATCCCCCAACCAGAATGCTTTAAAGAGGGAGGACTTCGACTTTCAGTATCCCCCAGCTAGGATGCGTTAAGATGTAGGAACTCCAACTCCCAGAATTCCCCAACAAGCATGCTTTAAGAGGGGAGGACTCCAACTCCCAGAATCCCCCTGTCAGCTGTGGAATTCATCGCTCTCACAGAGTTGAAGAATGTTGGGGGGGGGTGATGTAATTGAATAGTTCTAAAAGTAAAAAAAAAGATTAGTTTGAAAGTTCAAGGTTATTTAGTATGTCGCACTAAGAAATTGCAGCTGCAGAGTAATTGGTTCATGTGATTAATGAGGTGTAGAAAAGTGGGAGGGGGAAGGTTGAATTTTGTGGGAAGGTCTGAGAATGATTTCAGTTCTGAAATTTCACAGACATTACCAGTAGAAGGTTTTAATAAAGTATTCCGAGATTATGTTTGTGTTGGAGTTACTGTTTAAACCGGACAATGGCTGGAACCCTGACATTATTTTAGAACTCACTTTTTTCTAATCAGGCTTAAGCTGATACCCCAGAGACTTTTTTTCCAGTAATGGAGAAAGCTCAAGAATCAGCCAACACTGAAGGTGAGCAGGATGGGGCTTTTGGGGGTGGGGCCTCCGGAGCATTAGCTGAATCTTTCAGCCCCCCTTTGGAGGAGATGATGGATGCCTTTGGAATGGCAGATGAGAGAAAGGATTTGGGAGCCAGACCAAGACGTTCCAACTCATGGGGGAGTTGCCAAACAACTTTACACAGACAGCCTGAAGAAAAATCTTTCCCTAGCCCTCTGTATACAGCAAAGGAAGCAGGCTGGAGGGAGGAGACCCAAATTGAGTTGGAACTCTCTCAAGATGATAACCCCAAGATTGATTCTGGGACCCCATCAATGGCGGAATTACCACAACAATTCCAGCAATTAAAAGTGGCAAGCTTGCTCTCAAACCCACAGCCTTTCTGGACAAGTTGGAGCCTGACACAACCCATCTTCTCTTATCCAAGTATCATGAGGGATGAGGAGATTACACAGATGCCAGTTGGAGAGGCCCAGCAAGAGGTGCTGATGACCAGAAGTATGTTGCAAACCCCAAGTCCTGCTCCCCACTTTCCAGAAAGAAGGTTACCCCCTGCAGAAAGTATCCCTCCAGGGTGGGGATTTTATCCAGGCCAGGGGTGGATTCAGTGCCAATGGATGCCAGCGCCAACAAAGCCCTGGATTGAAGGGGATCTACCCAGACAGCAGACAGCAGGCACTCCCCCTCCAACCAGACAGGGAACCAGGCAACACCCACCTTCCTCATGGCAACCGTAAATGCAAACCTCTTCTGTCTCACCTGTAGCCACAAGGTGAGAGTCCAAAATGTCCCAAAGGAATAAACACGAACAGACAATATCAGGAACAACAGAGTTAACTTTCCTCTGTAGTCGTCGTTGGTAGCTTTCCCAGAAGCTGTCTACAAACCCAGATATCGAGCCACACTATAAATCAGAGCCGAAAAGCAAACAGAAGGCTTCTTCCAAACTGCGAACGTAATTAACAAAGTTTGACCCAAACAAGGATCGTTAGCTAACACGCCTCCTTATATTCCTTGAGGGGGCATGTCAGTCTTTCTAATTAGTCTCTGATTTGACGTTTCCTTTCAATTTGTGCTTGATGTCTCAGCCTACGTCTAGTCCTTGCATCAACCCAACTTTCATCAGTTTGATCATCACTCAAAAACTCTGGCACGTTCTGTGGATCAGCTGCTGACACCTGAGGCATAATTGATGTGGAAGGTTCTGGAGAGGATGATGATTCTGACACTTCCTCATCCTCCTGGCTCACGTCTGCATCTCCCATTAAAGCAGGCTCAAATTCCAATGCCACCCCTCCTCATCACTCGAACCTGTGTCTTCTGATACATCAGACTCAAAGCTCACAGTAGGCTCAAGCCTCCCAGTCACAACAATTGGAGCAACCCTGCAGAGACCCTCTCTCCCAGAGAGGCACAACCCAGCCAGGCTTTGGGGCCCCTGCCCAGTCTAGATACCCAGCCCATCAGGCTCCTTTCATTCCAGTTCAACCTGCAGGTGCCAGGTCCGTACCACCTCCCCAACTACGACCCAGACCAGACCAAATACCATTCAAAGCTGTTTTTGACTGCCGCCATGAGCATTTTAATTACTGTTAGGAATATAAGTCACCTAACAGTTATTTGGTTTGGAAATATATAAACTAGGATAGACATTTTAATACTATGCCTTTAAGAGAATACTAAATCTGTAATTGGGTGTGGTTCCGCAAATGGCCATAAGATAGAGCCAGAAACCTGGGTTGTTTAGTCTCAGAACAGTCTCAGTGAGTATCTGTTCCTTCTGTTCGAGAGAGTTGCCATTCCTCCTAAATGACTGTTACTGATCATTGATGTAAGTCTGTTACTGAACTGTTTTTTGATACTGGACTTTGATATTTGGATTCTCCCTGAACTGAACACTGACTGCCTTACCTGTGAATGACTTGGACTGCTTATCTTGGACTGTGCTTAAATGTTTATTGGAAGTAAAAACCTACATTTACTGTATAGTGCATCTGTGTGCTGTGTGTGTGTTATTCTTCCCTACTCTCACTACGTCTCCCTGTATGCGCTCATTCTCCTAACGGGGAATTACCTCAACACTGGTTATGGGCCCAGGACATACCAGACTCAGATAACTGAGAGTTGGTGTGAATACACAGTACTGTATACAGACAGCTGTTTACTGTTTAATTGTGGGTTACTATCCTGGTAAAGATGGCACAAGACCCTTCAACAAGTCTATCACTGGTAACCCGGTTGGTTGGAACAAACTATGTTTCCTGGTCTATGAAGTGCAGTCTACTTCTGCGTAGAGAAGCGTTATTGAATGTAGTTCAAAATCCACCGGATGTAAATGCTTGGGATCCAGAAAATGAGGACGATGCCAAGAAGCTTGCTGACTTTAAATGGAACAACGAAAAGGCTCTTTGTATATTTGGACTAACACTGAGTGACCAGCAGCTAGTTCATATTCGTGGAGAAGAGTCTGCTGCTAGGTGTTGGGAGAATATGAAGAGGATTTATGTTCGTGACAGTGTAGGTGCACACATACATCTTACACGTAAACTGTTTAGAGCACGTCTTCTGAAAGGTGGAGATACATTAGTTCATTTGAACTTCATGAAAAGAACTTTTCAAGAGCTGCATGAAAAGGAACTGGTATTTTCAGAGCTGCATCAAGTTTACATCATTCTTTCCTCATTGGATGAAAGTTATGATGATTACGTATCTTCACTGGAAGTCCTGCCCAGAGATAAACTGACATTAACTGACATAACCGGAAGGTTGTTAGAAGAAGCAAGAAGACGGCTGGATAGGGACCAACTGAGAAAGGAACAACCATAAGAAGAGGATTTGTCTTCAACTGCCTATACTGTTAGGAAATGTTTTTCTTGTGGGGCTAGGGGACATATAGCTAGATTCTGTAAGAAGGGAAAACAACAAAATACTGGTAATCACCAGAAGGCTAAGAAGAATGTTAGTTTAGCTATGTCTAACAATTCAACTGTAAACCATGATTTGTGGGTTGTTGAGAGTGGAACATCGCAATGCATTACTAAAGATAGAAAAAGGTTTGTAAAGATGTCTACAAGTAAGCAACATGTATCATTGGCAAATGGATGGAAGATTAAAGCGTCTGGTCAAGGTACTGCATATTGTTCTTGTATAAACGAACATTTAACTATGTTATATGTACCTAAACTGAAATTTAATTTGCTATCAGTAAGGGCTTTAGTTAATCTTGGTGTCAGCTGTTCGCCTGAGATTGAGGGGGTGAATGATAAGATATCAACTCACTCCTGTAGCTTTAGTGAAGTTTTTTATTCGTCTTCCACACCACAACAGGTAACAGTGATCAAATTATGTTTAAAGTCAGCTCTGGGTTGCAACGAAACCCAGAGCTGTATTTATACATGTTATACTTTGGATAACAATATAATTACTATAACCACCTTCCGTCTGGCTTCACTGCCTAACATCCGGTATTCTTAAATTAAAGAAACATGGTAACTGCACCTTTCCCCTGCTCGATGAGCCCATGTACCCTCATTTATTTCTTATCGTTATTACAACATCACCCCCTTGACATCCAGCCATGAATCATTATTATTACACCACTCCTTGTCAGGAAGCCGATGTTAGTTATTTGACGAATATTCATTATAGTGTCCACGTGGCAACACTAGGCAAGTGAAAGAATATGGTCGTATCACATCCTGGCTGTCTCGGCTCCAATCCGTTCTTTATTGGAGTCGTGACACTTGGTTATGTAGTAACCTTTAGGGGAGATAACTGTATAATAGAGAAATAGGGTAAAAGTGTTACTGCTACTTTAGAGAATTATTTATATGTGATACATGATGAACAGTTGAAGATGGCTAACTCAGTTTATAACAATGTTAAGCCACATGACGAATGTATACATTTACTGCATAGACGTCTACGGCACATTAATTTCGAAATGCTCAAACTGTTGAATTGTCAGAGGGAGTAAAATTGAAACCCTGTAGCAAGCATTTAAACTGTAATGCCTGTAGCCAAGAGAAGAGCAAGGTTACTCCAGCAAACAGACTAAATGTGTTTAAGACCAAAGAACCTTTAGAGGTTGTTTTTGCTGACATAATTGGTCCTAAGAAACCTAGTTTGGGAGGTGCCTGCTATATTTTAAGTATTATGGACCATTACTCAAGGTACGGTTTCTGCTATCTCATGAAAAACAAAACAGAAACATTCCAACATTTCTTTAACTGGCTAAGGTTTGCTGAGAGAAAATGAAAAGTAAAGTAATTACTTTAGTTACTCATAATGGGACTGAGTTTGTTAACAAAAGATTCCAAACTATGTTGAAATTGGCTGGTGTTGAGCATAAACGTTCTGCACCTTACAGAGCACAACATAACTCGTTTGTAGAACGAAGAGGGCAAACATTACAAGCCATGGCTCGCACTATGTTATCTGATTCAGGTTTGCCTGAAACACTGTGGGGTGAAGCCATAATGTGTAGTAACCATGTTTTAAACAATGTAGTTAATACAACAACTGGAGAATTGCCATTCACTCGTTGGCATGGCAGAAAACCAAATTTAAGTAAACCTACACACATTTGGAGCTCCAGCATGGGTGCATATTCCCTCACAAGTAAGATTGAAAGGGCAACATAGAGCTAAGAAGTTATTTTTTGTAGGTTACGAGGCCAACCATAGATCATTTAGATTTTGAGATCAAGGCACAGCTCATGTTTATTGTAGTGCTAGTGCAAAATTTCTTGAGCACGTTGGGTGGAATAAACTGGAACAGGAATCCAGCAATGATGTTATTATTGACACCCAAATAGTCCCTAAAGATGAATTAAGTAAACCATAAATAGCCATTAAATAGGAAGAAAAGGCACAGGAGGAGGTAGGAGAACAGGAGCAGGTGGAACAGGTGAGTCCACCAGTAAGCTCTGTTTTACCGAGACATTCAACCCAAGTAACACGACCACCTGATAGATATCAGGCGAGTGTTGTATGCCAAGTGAATACAGTTCCAAGTAACTTTAGTGAACTGAAACTGTATCCTGCTAAGGATCAGGCTGCTTGGCAGGTAGAAATGGATAAGGAACTGGAATCATTAAAAAGGTTGGAGGTATACGAAAATGTTAAGTTACCACCAGGTAAACATGCCATAGGATGTAAATGGATATATAAGCTTAAGACAGGTGTGGATGGGACTGTTACCCATAAAGCCAGGTTAGTAGCAAAAGGGTTCAATCACACAGCAAATGACTATGATGAGGTGTTTGCACCTAGTCTGAAGGCTACTACATTAAGGGCAGCATTAGTGTGAGCAGCTAAGGAGAAATACATTGTAAATCATTTGGATGTAGAGACGGCATATCTGCATGCACCGTTGCAACACACTATATATTTAAAGAAACCTTTAGGTATAAAAAATGATAATACAACTGATTGCTGGAGATTGAAAAAGAGTCTTTATGGCTTGAAGCAATCAGGATGTGAGTGGAACCAGTGTATAGTTAAATAATTAACTAAGATAGGTTTTGTAGCTGGCATGGCTGATCCATGTTTGCTCAAAAGATAAAATAATGGTATAATTTCATTGTTGTTATTGTTTACTGATGACATAGCATTAATCACCAAAACTGAACAAGAAGCTACTAAAATAATATCACTGAGAAGAAATTTAAGATAAAACAGTTAGGTGAAATTAAACAATATCTTGGTTTAAAGATAGATAGAACTAGGGGAGGATACAAAATCTCACAGGCAGATAAAACTAACCAATTACTAAAAGGTTTTAAAATGGAACTTTGTAAACTGTCTAAAACACCGATGAGCCAAGAGTTTAACCATAGTGATGTTCAAAGTCCCATTTTTGATAAGAACATTTATGAGTCCTTGATTGGTAGTTTATCTTATCTCAGTAATTGGTCAAGGCCAGATATAGCATACAATGTTCACCAATTAGCAAAATTTAACGCTGAGCTGACTGAAAGGCACTGGCAAGCTGCTAAGCGTGTGTTAAGATATCTGAAACAAACAATGCATTATGCATTGTATTTGGAGCCTAAAGATGAACTGAGTTTAACTGCATATGCTGATGCAAGTTTTCCTACAGACGTAAATACACGAAAATCTACATCGGGTACTGTAGTATTATTGGGAAAGGTGTTGATTGGATGGAGGTCTATTAGACAGAAACATCTAAGTTTGTCAACAATAGAGGCTGAATTCTCATGTTTTTCTTTATTATGTATAGATTTAGTTTTGTATAAGCAACTACTAATTGACATGGGAATTGATGTAACAAATTCTATTGTTTATGAAAATAATCAATCAGCAATACAGATGGCTTCAAATATTGCTGTTAAAACAAGAACGAAACACACAGATTTAAGATATTTAAATGTGAGACAATGTGTGCAAAGTAAAATGATTAAGCTAGAATACTGTATGTCAGAAAACAATATAGCAGATCATTTTACAAAGGCCCAAGGCTCCATAAAGCATAAAGCTTGCTGTGAGGATTATGGATTTAGAATGTAAGGTTGTATATATTGTCCTACCCAAAGGGGAGAATGTTAGGAATATAAGTCACCTAACAGTTATTTGAGTTGGAAATATATAAACTAGGATAGACATTTTAATACTATGCCTTTAAGAGAATACTAAATCTGTAATTGGGTGTGGTTCTGCAAATGACCATAAGATGGAGCCAGAAACCTGGGTTGTTTAGTCTCAGAACAGAGTCTCAGTGAGTATCTGTTCCTTCTGTTGGAGAGCATTGACGTTCCTCCTAAATGACTGTTACTGATCGTTGATGTAAGTCTGTTACTGAACTGTTTTTTGATACTGGACTTTGATATTTGGATTCTCCCTGAACTGAACACTGACTGCCTTACCTGTGAATGACTTGGACTGCTTATCTTGGACTGTGCTTAAATGTTTATTGGAAGTAAAAACCAACATTTACTGTACAGTGTATCTGTGTGCTGTATGTGTGTTATTCTTCCCTACTCTTACTATGTCTCCATGTATGCGCTCATTCTCCTAATGGGGAATTACCTCAACAATTACTTCCTCACTCGAATCCGGTCCCACATAGACCAATTTGGAGATCAATACGTGACAGAGTGCGATTTGGTTACTGCAATAACAGATAGGATGAATGAAGGGGATGCATCTGACTGGGTGGCCCAACCACACAACAAACAAACCCCAGAATTACAAGATGTCACTGGGTTTATTCGATTATTGAGACTCAGATTTGAAAATCCAGACAGGGTGGCAGAGAATGAAGAGAAGTTAATGGAAATGAAACAAGGCAAGTGACCCTCATCAGACTTTATTTGGAACTTTAGAAGGGTCGCGAGCCATCTCATGGATTGGCCTGAAAGGATGACTTTACTCTACTTTAAGAACGCCATTAACCCCGAAGTAAAGAAAGCTTGTAACATTAGGGGAATACCAGAGACTCTGCAATCATGGTATACCAACGTCCTCAGATTAGACCGCAACATCAACCCACATAGAAAACCCTTCCTGAAGGCCCACCTAAGAGAATTGTGGCAAGGAGACTGCTGACCAAACCCACTGAAACTACATGTATCCGACCCAACAGGATGATAAAATGTTACTGCTGTGGCCAGGATGTGCATAGAGCAGCTGACTGTCTGGCTGTCACACCTGCACCACGAGCACCACAATCAAAGTCTAGTACAGCTGTCAGAGGTTGGAAAAGTCAAGGGAGACCTCCGGACATTAGCCGGTTTGCTAGACACAGCCTGGAAAGTCCCCTCTACGCAGAAGACAGCAGCGGACTTCCAGACCAACATCACCTCCCCGAAAATCCAACCGATGAAGATGACCCAATGGTGAGTGCTACCATCATGCCTTTTACTGTCAAAGTCAAGTTAGTGGTACCTAACACAGGGGAGGCCAGGGAGTTAGAAGCTGTCATTGATACTGGGTGCTCTAGATGCCTTATCGGACTTCCTATCATTGAGCAATTGGGCATAAAGACTAACTCACTAAGAAGCTCAATCCGATTTGAGCAAGTGGATGGGACATTAATTGGGGGAACCCCAGCCACCCAACTGACAGAATTGAACAAGATGGAAATGGGTCCTCATTGCGAATTCATATGCTTTATAGTGGCCCCCAGAATGTCAGAATCAATCATATTGGGACATGCTTGGCTCGACAAATGGGCCCCTACCATCAAGTGGGAGGATGGATTCAGGAAAATCATCATTGGGCTGGGCCCATTGTCCCACCTTCCACACACTAAGAAACCACCAGCCGACTTGAACCCAAAATCTGAACCAGCATCCACAGCATCTAACCTTCTCCCAGATACCCCCCAAATACCCAACCAATACAAAGACTTGGCTGAAGCATTCAGTGAAGAGGAGTGTAATGTTTTATCTCCACATCGAGCCACTGATTGCGCCATAGAATTCTGGTTGGGGCCTCTCGGAGTTGGAGTCCTCCCCTCTTAAAGCATCCTGGCTGGGTGATTCTAGGAGTTGGAGTCCTCCCTCTTACAGCATGCTGGTTGGGGGATTCTGGGAGTTGGAGTCCTCCCATCTTAAAGCATGCTCGTTGCGGGATTCTGGGAGTTGAAGTCCTCCCTCTTAAAGCATCCTGGCTGGGGGATTCTGGGAGTTAGACTCCTCCCCATTTTAAGCATCCTGGCTGGGGGATTCTGGGAGTTGGAGTCCCTCCTCACTTAAAGCATTTTGGATGGGGATTCTGGGAGTTGGGTCCTCCCTCTTAAAGCATGCTTGTTGGGGATTCTGGGAGTTGGAGTCCTCCCCTCTTAAAGCATCCTGGCTGGGTGATTCTAGGAGTTGGAGTCCTCCCTCTTACAGCATGCTGGTTGGGGATTCTGGGAGTTGGAGTCCTCCCATCTTAAAGCATGCTCGTTGCGGGATTCTGGGAGTTGAAGTCCTCCCTCTTAAAGCATCCTGGCTGGGGGATTCTGGGAGTTAGACTCCTCCCCATTTTAAGCATCCTGGCTGGGGGATTCTGGGAGTTGGAGTCCCTCCTCACTTAAAGCATTTTGGATGGGGGATTCTGGGAGTTGGAGTCCTCCCCTCTTAAAAGCATGCTTGTTGGGGATTCTGGGAGTTGGAGTCCTCCCTCTTAAAGCATCCTGGCTGGGTGATTCTAGGAGTTGGAGTCCTCCCTCTTACAGCATGCTGGTTGGGGGATTCTGGGAGTTGGAGTCCTCCCATCTTAAAGCATGCTCGTTGCGGGATTCTGGGAGTTGAAGTCCTCCCTCTTAAAGCATCCTGGCTGGGGATTCTGGGAGTTAGACTCCTCCCCATTTAAGCATCCTGGCTGGGGATTCTGGGAGTTGGAGTCCCTCCTCACTTAAAGCATTTTGGATGGGGATTCTGGGAGTTGGAGTCCTCCCCTCTTAAAGCATGCTTGTTGGGGATTCTGGGAGTTGGAATCCTCCCCTCTTAAAGCATCCTGTGAGAGGGGAGGAGTCCAACTCCCAGAATCCCCCATCCAGGATAGTTTAAGAGGGCTGACTTCAACTCCCAGAATCCCCCAACGTGCATGCTTTAAGAAGGGAGGACTCCAACTCCAGGAATCCTCAACCCGCATGCTTTAACAGGCTTGAAATGGGGCAAGTAGAAACAATGCCCTCCCAAAACAGCCTTACAGAGTAACAATTCTTCTCCCCCCCTTATACACACCCATGTTATTATAACATCATTAGCCCCATATCCTCCAACCACCCATCTTCTGGACGGTCCCTGTAATTACCCAAGGTAGGTGCTGATGCAATCTTAGCCAGCAGTATCTCAGCTCCAATCAGACTGTTGCCAGTGCTGCACATCATTATGTCCGCCCCTCCCTTTCCTATGATGAGCCCCTGAAGCTCTAACAGCAATTATAGTCCTAGAGGCGCCATCATTGCAGCCCCAGAGACAATCATCCTGTCTTCCCCCCATCCTTAAATGGCTCGACAAAGCCATGAGCAGCTGCCACTGTAGCGTCAGTCCGGGGCATCACTGTGCACCACGTCATCACCAACAGCCTCCGGAGCCTTCCACCGTCACCTGCAGCCCTCTACCATGCAACCAGCCCCTCGGAAGACGCCACCATGATCAGCAGGGCAGTGGGTGGTGCTGGATGAGGAGGGGTGTTCGGCGCTGCTGATCAACTGTGCTACCAAGGGGGAAGGGGCTCATCAAATGACAATTTATATAAGGTTTATTCTTTGTTCAAATTACCTAAAGTTAGTATTTTAAAGTAAAGCCACACTAATACATATCCAAGGCACAGGCATATTTGCCTGATGTATGGTGGTGGGATTCAAATTTTTTTACTACCGGTTCTGTGGGCGTGGCTTGGTGGGTGTGGCAGGGGAAGGATACTGTAAAATCTCCAGTCAGAGATGGTATTTGCCAGTTCTCCAAACTACTCAAAATTTCCGCTACCAGTTCTCCAGCACTGGTCAGAACCTGCTGAATACCACCTCTGGTATGAACCCTGATGGGCAGTGACATACACAGCTTCTGACTTGAAATATGTACCGGGTACTGCATTGTCAGATTTACCTTGGCACACCCCACCCTGACAAAACTGTCATATTTTTTATCATATTTTCACCCCAATAGACTTAAGAAACCGAGCAGTCGCACTAAAATAAAAAGCCAACACTTTTTTCTTTCTCTCTCTCTCTCTCTCTCTCAGGCAGCAAGGGAAAGCCTTTTAATGAGCCTGACAAGATCTCCAGACATTCAGCCAAGAACCACTTAACCTCTTAACATCTCGTAAAAATGTTGCAACCTTGAATAAACAGTCAGCTTGCCTAAGGGAGCAATTAACTCAGATAACACAGCCCATCAGGAACTCCTTGTCCTGCCCCTGACGAGATTATCCTCCCAAAATAGAAATTACATAGCCCACCAGGAACTCCCTGCTTTGCCCCTGATGGGATATCCCCAAAATAGAAACTGAACAAAAGAAATACCTCTTGAGGCAGGAAGGGAAGCTCCGGACAAACATTAAAAACAAAGAAGGAACCATCAATCCCCATAGCCTCAGGGCAGAAAAAGCATATAAAAATCATAGCTCACCACCCGAAGACCACCTTGCAAGACAGGAACACTGAAGTCTCTGCTGTCACTGTATTGTCTTCCTGTAATAAAGACCTGCTTTTTGGTAGCTTGTTGCTCTTGATTCTTTTATTGTCAGCTTCTTCCAGCTGGAAACGGACCAGGAAATTCTTCTGACAATTGGCAACCATGGCAGGACTCCCAGCTAACCCACCCAACAGATGGGGTCCAGAGGTCACCAACCCACCTGGCACAGTCCCCTTTCATCTGAGGGAAAGGATCCATGGACCCTGCCCGGGAATAAAGGGAGTTTTGAGTCTTCCGCTCAACAGCTACTGGAAAGTAGGTGAGTACCACTGAAAATGAGGTTATCTGGGTCAAGGGGAGAGAAAGGGAATAACGGTGTGTGTGGTTTCAATCTTGGACAACAGCTGGATCTCATTTCTCTGACCTCTAGCTGCACGCCTGCCTGTTGCTAGCTCCTCCAAGCCATGACCGACAGAACAGGGAAAGCAAGGGGGGGTCATCAGAGTGTGGGACCTTCTGTGTATAAGACGGAAAAGCTGAGCGGGCTGTGGTTGAAGGGTGGGAATAAAAATTTGTTGTTGGTTTTTTCTCTTTTCTGTAAAAGCCCAAAAGCAAAGCCTACTTCAGAAAGTGCCAGTACCTAGTGGGCAGCAGGTCTTCCTGGATCCAGAAGGGGTCTGAAAACCATTGGCTGATAGTTCCCAAGAAAGGGTGTGCCAGTACTTCATCAGGGAACCGGAGTCCCCCTGAACGCCTTTTTGTCTGAAAACTGTGGGCTGCCCTTTTCTTTTTCTTTTTTTCTTTTTGTTTGTGCCTTACTGAGCCAAAGTGTGCCCCACATCTGGGAGGTAACATGGGAAGCAACAGTAAACTGGTCTGAGTTTCAGAGAACGACCCAGAGGGATAAGGAAAACCCTGATGCCTTCTGGGTCTGTCTCACAGAGGCAGCTGTGACTTATGCCCATCTGGATCTTAGTAGCCCAAAGGACCAGAGGATCCTAGCCTCTGCTTTTGTCGACCAATCAGCTGGTGACTGTTGTGGTTTTCTGGCAGCCGGTGTGGACGGCAGAATCGGACAGTGAGGATGAAAGGGAACCAGTCAGGGAGGCTGGCAAGGACTTTGACGAGGGTCCTGCATCCGATGCAGGGAAGGGGCCAGGACCATCTGAGAGTGGGGTGCTGCCTTTGGAGCTTTCGGAGTCTGGCAGCAGCGAAGCAGAGGACCCTGGGGAGCCTGTTCCCAGTACACGTGTGCACAGAGCTGCTAGAAGGTGAGCACAGCTGAAGCAGAAGGGGCAACTCGGGAGTAAGGCTGGGAGGTGATTGTTCCTCCCTTAAGGGATAAAAGTCAGTCCTCAATGATAAAGAGCTTTGCAGGAAGCAAAGCATTTCAGTAATTTCTGAGTCCGACTTGAAGCTATGTACTCTGGTCGTTTTTTACTGGGTTTTTGGGTTGCTTTATGTTAAGCCTTAATTGGACGTCTGTTTGTTGGCAAGCATTCTACAGCACTGAGAAGCGTGCTCTTATCTGGAGGAACTGCATATAATTAGTTTTGGCTGGGAATGCAAATAATTCCCAGCGTCCCCGTTCAAAGGGACGAGCGAAGAAGACTGAGCAGCCTGCAGCACGGGAGGAGACTGGGGCAGGTGGCTGAGCAGCTATGGCACGGTGTGGTGCCAAAGGCATTTGAAGCTGAGTTCCCTCTGCTTCCTCCTGGAGTGGTGTTTACCTGGGGCCCGAGATGGAGAGGAAAAAGAACAGTGGAGTGGGCAAAGTCGCTGGAGTGGAGATACCTGGCAGCCTGCTGCAGCCCATCAGTCAAGCAGCTGAGAGAGAGGTTCATTGGAATGGAGATGCAGGAAGAACTGGCATGGCAAGTGGCCCAAACTCCCAGAGCAGGATCTAGTCAGTACTCCACTCTCCCACCCCAACTGCCTCAACCCTGGCCGAGAATGGGGGGAACTGCAGCCTTGGGACCACTGTTCCCCAGATGGGGCCAGATCCAGGGCAAGGGGCCACTGGACTCCAACGGGTGGCAGATCAGCCACATGGGATAACCAGCCAACCTCAAGCACAGCTGGCGGCTGCAGGCACTCAGCCCTGGCCTTTCCTCTATGGAACAGGACAGCCGCAGGGATATTGGGGTGCCCCAAGCCCCATTGAGCCTTCACCAATCAAGGCGACATTTGATGGAAGTCTAGAGAAGTTGGTGTTCTTCCTGAATCAGGTGGGGGCTCACCTGGATCACTATGGGCCAACTTACTTTGATGATGTGGCTTGTGTGAACGCCATCCTGGTGAACCTAGAAGGAGAGGTGGCAGAATGGGTGACAGGCCTCCACAATGAAGGGGCTTCCAAGTTGGGGGACCCCAACACCTTTTTGGGAGAGTTCAGAGCCCAATTCAGAGATGCAAGTCTGACAGGTGGAATCCAACATCTGTGCCATCAAGCAAGGGAGCAGACTGGTGACTAAATACATTTGTGAGTTCTGAAGACTGGTGGGGAGGCTGAGGCACTGGCTGGAGCTACTCTCCCACCCACCTTAGTGCATTATGCATTATGGAAGTGGCGTTGTAACCTTGGAGCTGCCATATGTACTTGATCTACCCAGGATGCCTCATCAACAGGATACCCTTTCCACTTAACTAGGTATTGAAGCCTGCCCCTCTGTCGGCGGGTATCAAGGATACTTTCCACTTCATAATGGTCATCTTGCACAGGCCCCAGGGTGCCTGCCTCTAGGTCCATCCCTGTAGTTGGTTTTAGCAAACTACTATGGAATACCGGGTGTACACGCTTAAATCGTGAGGGTAATCTTAATTGAACAGTTACCAGATTGATCACTTGTACTATCGGGAAAGGCCCAACATATTTAGGACCCAGATTTTTACGTGGCAACCCCATGTTTAAATACTTAGTGGATAGATATACATGATCCCCTATGTTGAACGGTGTATGATCTGCCCGTTTTTTATCAGCCTGTTTCTTGTATGCTTTGGCAGCTTCATTTAATGCCTCTTGTATGCCTTTCCATGTGTTTGGTATGCTCGTAGCCCAGGTTGCTGCTGTAGTGGGATCCTGGGGTATTTGAGACCATTCTGGGATGGGCACAAATTCCAGTCCACGTACCACCCAGAAGGGGGTATATCCTGTGCTATTATGCACCATATTATTGTAGGCTGCTTCAGCGAATGGTATGAGTTCTGCCCAGTCTGTTTGCTGATATGTGATGTAACAATGTAAATACCGCTTGATGTTTGCATTTGTTCATTCTGCCGCACCGTTTGTACTGGGGTGATACGCCATACTCAATCCTTGTGCAGATCCAATTGACTGTAGGAAGTCATGCCAGAACCGAGCAGTAAACTGTACCCCTCTATCCAAAATAATACGGCGAGGGACTTCATGTAGTCTATACACATGTTTGATAAACATATTTGATAGCTTCTGAGCAGATGGTAACCCCTTACACGGAATGAAGTGTGCCTGTTTAGAAAATAAATCTATCACTGTCCAACTAACAGTATACCCATGGCTACATGGTAAGTCTACTATGAAGTCAATGGCAATATCCTGCCATAGTTGATTGGGATCAGTGACAGATTGTAGTAATCCCAAAGGTTTTCCAGGATGTCTTTTAGTAACAGCACACACTGGACGTTGTTTTACATGGGTTTCTATATCATGTCTCATAGACGGCCACCAGAACTGCCATTTTGCTAAATGCAATGTCTTTAAAAACCCATAATGTCTGGCTTGTTTGACATTATGACACCATTTTAATACTAGGGGCCTGACTGATGTTGGTACATTTTATCCCCTCTCCAGGCTATTCCGTCTCGCATGTCACATTGGGTTTTGTGTTCCAGTAGCCATTGGTCTTGAGCTACTGCATCTGGCAAATCTGCTGTCATAATATCGGTTCTTAGGGACTGTACAACTCTTGGTTGTGGCATTATCGGCTGCACTACATCTTCTTGTTGACTTTTATATTGCAGCAGGCGTGATAACGCATCTGCTAAAAATTTCCTGCCCGCTGCAATGTATATCAATTTGAAGTTAAATCACTGAAAATATAACACCCAATGGACCTGTTTGGGAAACAGTCGCCTGGGTGATTGTAACGCTTCCCAGTTCTTATGATCTGTCCACATTTCAAATGGAGATTGCGCACCTTCTAACAAGTGCTGCCAGGTCACTAATGCCCACAAAGGCCTCTTTCTCCCAAATTGCCCAATCTCTTTCTGTTGGGCTTAACTTTCGGGATGTATAGGCACAAGGTTGTAATACCCCTTGGACATTCAGTTGCAATTACACTGCACCGATGGCCACGTCCCTTGCATCTGCCTGGATTACAAATGGATGCCTGGTGTCTGGATGTTTCAATATAGGTTCATTGGCGAACAACTGTTTTAAACTATTAAACGCTTTCTGACACGATTCTGTCCACTCCAGGTTTTGGTTCGGGTTTGGTTTGATTATGCCAAGGTGTTTTGTCCATAGTAAATTGGTTAAAGGAAATGCAATGGAGGCAAATGAGGGAATGAATTGCCGGTAAAAATTGGCAAAACCTAAGAAACTCTGCAGTTGTTTTTGCATTGTAGGTGACTGCCAGTCCAATATAGTCTGCACCTTGTGTGGATCCATTTCAACCCCATTGCCTGGAATCCTGTAACCTAAATAGTCCAGCCTGGTGCGATGCAATTCGCATTTTGACAATTTCACGTATAGTTTAGCATTCAGCAATTTTCGAAGTACAGTTTTCACTAATTCCACGTGCTCCTCCATGGTATTAGAATATATTAATATGTCATTCAGATAGACTAAAATGCCTTGATACAAATGCTCATGCAACACATTGTTAATCAGTTGCATGAAGACTGCTGGAGCCCCTTGCAGACCGAAAGGCATGACCTTAAATTGGTAATTACCAAGTGGGCAATTGAAAGTTATCTTCCATTCATCTCCCAACTTGATGCGTACCTGATAATACACCTTGCATAGATCCAACTTTCTAAAAATATGGTCCTTTGCCAAAGTGGCTAGAAGATCCTTCATCAGTGGTAGTGGGTACAAGGGTTCCAAGCAGACAGCATTAAGGCCTCAGAAATCAACACATAATCTCAAGCCACCATCTTTCTTTTCTCGAAACAATACAGGAGCCGCTATGTGTGAATGGCCTGGCTGAATAAACCCTCGAGATAAGTTCTTGTCAATATATTTCTGCATTTCCTCTAGTTCTTTTGGGGTCATTGAATACATACGGGGATTAGGTAACTTCGCTCCCGATAGCAGTTCAATGGCACAATCAATTAGCCTATGGGGTGGTAGAATGTTGCTGCCCTTCTCATTAAATACTTCAGCCAGTTCCTCATATTCCAACAGATATGTAGTTTTATCAGTTAGTTCCTCTCTTGGGTTTTCAGACCCAGTTTTAATGCTATCTGTTTCTATTGGATGAGGCCCCACTGTGAGTCTTAGCTTTCTGAACCCTCATTCCCACCATATGGTAGGCTTCCATTTTTCCAACCAGGCTAAACCAAGTATTATTGCCTCTGTCATATGTTGAACCACCACGGATGAAAGCCACTCCCTGTGCTCTCCCATCTCTAATTTCACAGGTTCAGTTCTGTGTGTCGCTGGACCACCACCTAAAATGGACCCATCCACTTGTTCAAATCTGATGGGTATATTCAAGGGTATAACCCGCAACCCTAACTTATCCACCACCGCCTGTGTCACCAAAAACCATATACATCCCGAATCAATCAATGCCCCAAACTCCACCACCTGATTCATCTGCATATTGTGAAGTATGACTGGTATAATGAATGGGCAAATGGCCATACTTACCATCGGGTCGTCCTCCGATCCCTCTTCCTGAACGTCACCCTCAGATTGCGCGGAACACCTGGGTAATGTTGGATTTTTGTCTGTTGATCTATCTATATTGGTGCTAGTGTGTAACTGGCTGGCACCACTCGATCTTTCTGAGACCTGCCAGGTGCTTTTGCTGGCTCGTCCACGGGTAGATCCTCGAATAGGCCCTGAGGTGGCTTCTGCTAGACGTGGTCCCAACAGTGGCATAGGACACTCCACCGCCTTGTGTCCTTGTCTATTACATCGAAAGCACCTGAATGGGCCGCAGCCCTGTTGACCCCGGAAGGGAGTGCTACTTGTGGGAATTGCTTGGCTAAGAGATCCCTGCAGAAGTCCGGATCCAGTGTCTCCTCATACCCATAATTGCCGTAAGCCAGAATCCAACACAATAGCTGTCTGCTACCAGTCTTGCAGTCTCTGTGGTAGGTGTTGAGGTATTCCCCGTTAGGAGAATGAGCGCACTCAGGGAAACGTAGTGAGAGTGGTGTAAACGGGTAAACAAAGTCCAACAAACAGTCCAAATCATACACGGTTAAAGCAGGTAGTATTCAATAAAATCAGTCCAGGGATAATCCAAAAACTAAGTCCAGTATCATAAACAAAGTTCAGTAAACAGAGTTTGCTAATGGTTTGCAAGACTCACAGCAATCCAAGCAGAACGATGTTCAGGCAAAAAGCAAAAGGGAAATGCAAGAAGAGAACAAACCAGGTTTCTGGCTCCATCTTATGGCCGTCGGAGGAACCTCAGCCAATCACAATTACAGCATTTTCTTAAAGGTACAACAGTATTAAATGACTATCCTGGTTTATATATTGCCAATCCAACAGTTAGGTGACTATCATTCCGAACAGTAGGCCCTATACAAACAGGCCTGGTTCAACTCACGGTCCAGGCCGCCTTTAAACGAATGGATCAACAGTTTTTCCGGCCAGGCATGAAACCAGCCAGCCGCCCGATGAAATTCACTAACATAGTCCCTTGCCAGCCATCCTTGTTGCCTTAAAGCCAACAAATCTTCCTCAGGCTGTTGTGCCTTGGAGTTGTCTTCAAACCGGGCTCATAAGGCCGACAAGAAGAGACCAATGTCAGCCAATTTGGGGGACTGTTCCCAGTGTAAATCCGCAGCCCACTCCCTGGCCACTCCATCTAACACCCCTGTAACAGCTACCACCATAAACCATTGGGAGGGGTAATACCATCCATACAAGTCTATATGGTTAATGATCTGGGCTAGGAATACTCCTACCCTGTCAGGGTCCCCATCAAATGAGGCATGTAAGGGGGGAGGTCCCCATTTCTCTGGTTGTGGCCCCACGAGACCCTGCTCCAAGGCCCCCGGTCTGCCAGACTCTTGCCTACCAGGGTCCCCCTGTTCTCTCTGTTCCCACCCGGGTGGCTCCATTACCCCAGCGTCTCACCTCAGGCCTGCCTCAGACCTAAACGGTGGTGTTAAGGAACCCATTGTATCATGAGCACATCTGAACTGCAAATCATATCGGTCCAACTCTCCACTGATTTCCACATTCAGGCTAGAGCTAGTTAAGGGACCTCTGGTTATTACTGAGGGCATTACACTTTGTCTATGTTTGGTCCACTTTGTTAAAGACAAAGGAGGTTCCTGTACCATCACTTCCCCAAACTGCAGTCGCAGCATATCAAGCGTTTCACAACCAGGCACCGCCCAGCCACTCTCTTCCCATTCTGGCCACCTGCGCACCCGCCAATCTTTTAACTGTCCTGGTCCTGGGTGCATTTCCCAGTCTGACCGGCCAGGGCCAGCCTGGTTAAACACTTCACTAAGGCGTACTTCTTTACAAGCCCTGGAAGCCTTTGGTCGGACCACCCGCTGTGTGTCATCTGGGGTGTGTTTCTCTTCTCCCACCTCCAATCACTCCAATCCATCTTCCAGCACTTCCACAGCTTCGTCTGCCTTGACTTCTCCTTCCAAACATCCTGGATCCATTCCTTCCGCCATCCTTCACCACCTCCCACAATACATACAATTATAAAGCAGTGCTGGCTTGCTGTCAACTGCTTCTGAAGTCCTGAGCAGTTGCTCACAAAGCAGACGGTACTTACTCTTTGATGCAGCCACGTTTCAGCTTTATTTTGAGAACCCAGGATTAACAGCAGCAAGAACAGGAAACCTGTGAAAAGCCAGCACTGAGAGCTAGCTCCTCTCAGCGCTTTAAATACCCCCTCCGTAATCCAGTATTGGGTTATCCAGCATCCGCCCGGAGTGGTTAAAGCCGCGCCCTCCTAATATCCACCCGCCATTTTGCTTCTCTTATCTCACCCCCAATTCTACAGCCCTGTGCTCTCCTACGCTACCCAAACCCTCCTATCCTACTCTTCTGTCTGTCACCTCTGTGCTGCCCCGTGCATTCCAACCCCCACAATCCTCACAGCCCCAAACAGTTCAGTCAGGCTGTATGTGTGTGTGCACATTGTGCGCACATGCCATTTCATGCTCCACAGCCGTCCCTCCATTCCGCAGCAGCTCCATCAGATTCCGTGCCAGATCAATGAGTGCTGGATCTCCAGGGACTGTGGGGTCAGTCCAGGGCTTCTGGGTGGCTGCAGCCTGCCGTTGGCAACCCCTCACACCCCACCAATGCGTCAGGCTCCGAAAGGTGTCGAGAAGCACCAGGAGCCTAACAGCAGAAAGCCACTATCATGAAGGCACCTGCCCCTTATGAAGCCTCAAGGCACGGACCCAATACATGCTTCCAATGTGGCCAAGAGGGCCACAGAACCACAGTCTGCCCAGCCTGGCACCCATGTCGACCCTGAGGGCTCCAAGCTCATCGAAACCAAGGAAGATTTCTTGGTGATTTCTTCTAAGGGAAGAAATCACGAGTGGCATGCCAAGTCATAGAGGTCTCCCCCCACTCAGTGAAGAGGAGGGAACTCCAACTGAGGAAGATCCCCAGCTGACCCTAATAGACTCAGGGTGCACTTGATGCTTAGTCAGCCTGCAGACAGTGCGGAAGTTGGAATAGAGAGTGAGAAAGCTGCACCAACCCATGAAATTTGAGCAGGTCAAGGGCTCCATCGTAGGGGGCTCAGCCGCCTCCCACCTAACACAACCGGTGCACGTAAAGTTTCCCCGAAGCAGGTGTGTTGGGCTCAGTATTTCAATCGGTTTGAATTTACACTGAACTACATCCAGGGGAAAAAAATTTCCTAGCTGTCCTGCATGCCCCAATACAAAAGCGCCTGAGAGGAAGTAGTTAATTCTATTGTTCCTATGAAACAGCTAGCAGCACAAGTAATCACTTGGCAGCAAGCAAAGGGAAAACCCCAAA
Source organism: Pseudonaja textilis (assembly GCF_049901715.1). NCBI lineage: Eukaryota > Metazoa > Chordata > Lepidosauria > Squamata > Elapidae > Pseudonaja > Pseudonaja textilis. The sequence goes on along the minus strand of NW_028262864.1, from coordinate 2,631,691 downwards.
ACCCTAGCAACACTTTGACCCAACAGATGAAAAAAGAGCTACAAAGAGATGCATGGTTCAGGGCCCACTGAGGGAAGTTGATGTTAAGGGGAGAATTGGCCTGTAAAGAGGTCAAACTGTATGATCCCGAAAGGCTATGGACGCAAGTCTTGCAACACAGCCACAATGCTAAGCAAGCTGGCCACTTCAGGTTCCTAAAAACCCTACACCTGACCAAACAGCAATTCTGGTGGCCAGACATGAAAAAGGACATAAAGAGCATGTAAAAATTGCACTGTATGTGCATCCATGAAGTGGAGACCAGGGAAGACACAGAGTGCCAAAACGTATCATCTCTAACAGAGGGGTTCAATTTAGAGCCAAATTCTGGTGGGAATTCATAAGGCTAATAGGGTCCTCCCATGGGCTCAGTTCCGTGCTCCATCCGAGCACAAATGGGGCTACAAAACGAGCTAACGCAATGGTGGAGCAGTACCTACGTTGCCAATGTGGTGCATAGGAGTACTATGGGGTGGAATTTGTACTCATGGCATAATATCCAAGAGAACCTCCCTCATCAGTAATCCTAACGGAGTGGGTAGATTGTCTCCAAACTGCATGGGGCGATGTAAAGAAGGCCCTAGCTAAAGCAACAGAAAGTCATAAAAAGCAAGCCAGCAAGAAATGGACAATGGGAGTTCCACATAGGAGGCAAAATGTACCTGCCCAAGAAGTACTTAAAGCTGAAGCAACCTAGCAGAAAACTTGGCCCCAGTACAGTACGTAGGACCCTTCCCCATAGTGAAGGTCATCAACCCAGTCACAGTAGAATTAAAACTGCCCAAGATATTGGGAAGGGTGCATCCAATATTCCATTGCAGCTTGCTAAAACCAGCCCAGGGCTCTAATTTTATCATAAATTATCAGAGGGATGCAATGGTGAGAGCAAAAATTCGCTAAAGATGGTCACTGTTAGGAATCTGTCCACCAATTAGTTGGTTTGGCAATATATAAATCAACAATGTATGTTTGTAGCTTTAAGACAAAATCACTGTATCGAGTTATACTATATTCTGATTGGTTGATTATATTGTAAATTACCATAAGAGAGAGCTAGAGATCATAGCTTGCTCTCTCTGACATTCTGTCTCTCTGACATTCTGTTGCTATCTAAGGTTCTCTGTTGCAGTTATGCTGTACTTATACTTTGATATTTCTGTTTACTGTAAATGACAAAGGCAACCGGTAAGAAGACTTTGTAATTGGATATTCTTTGGACTGTAAAACGTATATGACCTGGACCGTTTTATTGGACTGTGCTATTTCTTAAAGTAAACTTTAACTCAATTTAGCATATCTGTGTGTGGCTGAATAATTATTCATAACTACTGTTAGTGTTTGGGGATAAACCCCCAAGCAGAGTATGCAGCAGCAGTCAAGCCAGGCAGGCAAATGAGAGAGAGAGTGGGCCCAAGAGTATACACACACTGGAGACAAAAACACTGTTTGTGGTTTTAAAATAGTTATTTAATACACACAGAGATTAAGAAGTGTCATTCAGTCCATATATCATTATCCAGTATATCCATCCAGTTATCAAGTCCATTAACAGTAAATACAATGTCCTTATCTGCTTGTAAATCTTCTCCTCCCGATACCTTTCTCTCAAAGACAACGCTGAATCCTCAGCTCACCAAACAAACAGTCCTTGTATTGAGTTGAAATGGTATCTGGTACAGTAGCCTCCAGAGTAAGCAGACAGACGTTCCAAAAACAGCAGGCAGCAGACCAGGAACAGAACCAGGTGCATCCAGAAGCCGGGTCTATTACGTTTCCCTTCCTACCTATATTACTGCCTGCAACCGCACCCACAATGACATTGCAGTTTCTTGTGCTTAAAGCTACAAGACACTTAATCCTAGGTTTACATATTTATTCAACCCAAACCTGGTTGGTGTATCCATATACCCAACATTCTCCCCTTTTGGGTGATATAAATATGTAATGCCTTTACATTCTAAACCCATATTTTTCACAACTCTCTAGATGCTTAATGGCACCTTGGGCTTTAGTAAAATGATCAGCTACATTGTCCTCCGACATGCAGTACTCCAGCTGTATCAATTTACTCTGTACAGACTGTCTTACATTAAGATACCTCAAATCTGTATGTTTACTTCTCGTTTTAACTGCAATATTAGTGGCCATTTTAATTGCTGCCTGATTATCTTCATGTACAACTACAGGGTAGTTTACAGTTATACCCATATCCTTCAACATTTGTTTGTACATAATCAATTCAGTACACAATAAAGATAAACAGGAGAATTCTGCCTCCATAGTAGACAAACTTATATGCTGTTGTCTAATTGACTTCCAGCCTATTAATGACTTACCAAGCATTATGGCTGTTCCTGAAGTCGACTTTCTAGTATCTCTTTCTGCTGCAAAACTAGCATCTGCAAAAGCACTCAATATGAGATCACCTTTTGGTTCTAAAAACAGTGCATGGTGTAATGTTCCTTTTAAATACCTTAAGATTCTTTTCAATGCATTCCAATGACATTGAAGCGGGTCATTATTGTGTCGTGCCAGCTGATTAATACTAAAAGCAATATCTGGCCTTGACCAATTGCTAATATATGATAAGCTACCAATCAAAGATTGATATAATGCCTTATCACATTTGGGACTTTGAGTATCCATTTTGCAAATATCCTGACTCATTGGAGTCTTTGCAGGCTTACAAAGTTCCATCTTATAATCTATTAGCAATTTAGATATCTTATCTTCCTGAGATATCTTAAAACCTTTCTGTGTTCTCAATATATTCAATCCTAGATATCTCTTTATCTCCCCTAATTGCTTGATTTTTATTTTCTCGGCTAATGATGTTATTATTTCATTTGCTTCATCATTAGTTTTAGTTATCAGAGCAATATCATCAGTAAACAACAATAATAATGATATTTTCCCATTCTTTTCCCTCTTAAACAGACATGGGTCGGCTAAACCAGCTTTAAACCCTATATTGTTCAGTTCCTTTACAATATACTGGTTCCATTCGTAGCCCGATTGTTTAAGACCATAAAGGCTCTTCTTTAATAACCAACAATCATCATTATTGTCTCCTTTAAATCCATTAGGCCTTTTCATATAAACAGTATGTCTTAGTGGAGCGTGCAAGTAAGCAGTTTCCACATCTAAATGGTTAACTATATATTGCTTGCTTGCTGCCCACACTAATGCTGCCCTTAAAGTTGCTGCTTTCAGACTAGGTGCAAATACTTCATCATAGTCTTTTGCACTTTGTCTAAAACCTTGGGCTACTAACCTTGCCTTATGGATTGTGTTTCCATCCTTATCTGTTTTTATTTTAAAAATCCATCTGCAGCCAATGGGTTTTTCATTACTAGGTAATCTCACGTTTTCATACACTTGCATATCCTTCAATGATTTCAATTCTTTATTAATTGCTGCATACCAATTTTCTTTCTCTTTAGAAGCATATCTTTTAATCTCATCCACAGTATTTGGGATTCTATTTTCCTGGCACACTGTATTAGCCTGGTATCTCTCAGGCGGTCTAGGAATACGTGTAGTTCTTCTGGGAATTACTGGGCTTGGTTGAGTTACTACCTGTTCCTCATCTTCAGCTATTTCTTCATCTAGGGGCTGTACTTCTTCCTGTACTTCTTGCTTTACATTATTTTTAAAGTTACAGGGATACTTAATGGGATTTCTATAGGATTCAATAATCACCTCGTTATTGCTATCCTGCTCTAACTTATCCCATCCTACGTGCTCTAGAAATTGGGCATTGGCACTACATAACACCTTAGATGTGCCTTTCTCCCAAAATCTATATGCCCTATGGTTAGCTTGATAACCAACGAAGAAAAATTGTTTAGCTCTGTGTTGCCCTTTACGCCTGAGTTGTGTAGGGATATGCACCCATGCTGGTGCACCAAATGTGTGCAGGTAACTCAGATCAGGCTTCCTGCCATGCCACATGGTGAATGGTATTTCACCAGTGGTTGAGTTAACAACATTATTTAATAAATTATTAGCACACATTGTGGCCTCCCCCCACAAAGAATCAGGTAACCCAGAATCAGTTAACATAGTACGAGTCATTGCCTGCAATGTTTGGCCTCGCCTTTCAACAAATGCATTGTGCTGTGGTCTGTATGGTGCAGATGTCTTATGAGCTATTCCAGCTGCCTTTAATCTATTCTGGAATTTGCTATTAACAAATTCCGTACCATTATCTGTCACCAGGGTTATAATTTGCCGTTTGGTTTTTCTTTCAGCAAACCTTAACCAGTTGAAGAAGTGTTGATATGTTTCAGTTTTGCTTTTCATTAGGTAGCAAAACCCATATCTAGAGTAATGGTCCATAATGCTCAGTATATATCGAGCACCCCCATACTGGGTTTCTTTGGACCAATAATGTCTGCAAATACTACTTCTAAAGGTTCTTTAGTTTTGAAACCATTTAGCCTATTTGCAGGCATTATTTTACTCTTATCTTCACAACAGACATTACAACGCAAATACTTATCACAGGGTTGTAACCTTATTCCTTCAGATAACTCTACTGTACGTTTTAGCATTTTAAAATTTACATGCCCCAAACGCCTATGCAATAAATGGATACATTCATCATGAGGCTTGATATTATTAAATACAGTCTGTGCCTCCCCTTTCTTACTGTCATGTAAGATATATAATGCTCCATTTAAAGCTGCAGTTACCCTTTTGCCGTCTCTTTCCAGTATGCACTTATTATTCTTAAATGTAACTACATATCCTAGTTTATCTAATACTCTTACAGAAAGTAAGTTCATCTTTAACTGTGGTACATATAACATTTTTATATTCTGGTTTAAACATGGACAATAAGCAATACCTTCACCCTTGGCCTTGAGGTGCCAACCATTGGCGAGTGATATACGTTGAGAGCTTGTAGACATTTTTATAAACTTTGTCTTATCTCTCGTGATGCAGTGGGATGCACCACTGTCCACCACCCATAAATCATTCTTCACATCACAGTTGCCAAACATAGCCAGTTCAAAGGATTTCTTTGGCTTCTTTACATTCTGGCTTTTTCCTTTTCTGCAGAATCTTGCCAAATGTCCTCTGCCTCCACAATTAAAACACTTTAATTGTGTATGCCGTCGAAGATAACTTCTCTTCTTCCGGGTGCTTTCCTTTACACAGCTGGTTTCTTTCCAGCTTTGAAGATAATTTCTCTTCTTTATTAGGCTTATCTTCTCTCAGCTGGTCACGTTCAAACCTTCTTCTGGCTTCTTCTAATAGCCTGCCGGTAATCTCAGTTACTGATAAACTGTCTTTTGGTAATACCTCTAATGCAGTCACAAAATCATCATAGCTTCGATCCAAAGAAGACAGTATGATGTATACTTGTTGCAACTCATTAAATATAAGCTCTTTTTCTTGCAATTCTTGAAAAATGCTTTTCATACAGTTTAAATGAGTTAACATGTCTCCATTTATCTCAAGATGTGTTCTAAACAGCTTCCGTGTAAGATTGATATGAGCTCCTACACTGTCTCGAACATAAATCCTTTTGAGATTATCCCAGCAGTCTGCAGCATTTTCCACTCCACGGATATGAATGAGTTGCTGGTCAGACAGAGTGAGACCTATGATGCACAAAGCCTGTTCATTCTTTCGTTCATAGTCCTGTATCTTTTTTGCATCCTCTTCATCAGTAGGATCTAGATTAGATACATCTGGTGGGTTTATTATTATGTCCCACAAGCCTTCTCTTCGTAGCAGTAAACTACATTTCATTGACCATGAAACATAGTTTGTTCCATCTAGTCTGGATATCATGGACAGACTTGGCAAATTTACTTGTGCCATTGCTCTTGTGATAAACAACTATTTAACAAACAGTTTGTATTTACAGTAATGTGCAACTCACACCAGCTCTCACTGCTATATCCTGGTTAGTTAGACTGTGCACTCTGCTGGGCCCATAACCAATGTTAGTTTTGGGGATAAACCCCCAAGCAGAGTATGCAGCAGCAGTCAAGCCAGGCAGGCAAATGAGAGAGAGAGTGGGCCCAAGAGTATACACACACTGGAGACAAAAACACTGTTTGTGGTTTTAAAATAGTTATTTAATTCACACAGAGATTAAGAAGTGTCATTCAGTCCATATATCATTATCCAGTATATCCATCCAGTTATCAAGTCCATTAACAGTAAATACAATGTCCTTATCTGCTTGTAAATCTTGTCCTCCCGATACCTTTCTCTCAAAGACAACGCTGAATCCTCAGCTCACCAAACAAACAGTCCTTGTATTGAGTTGAAATGGTATCTGGTACAGTAGCCTCCAGAGTAAGCAGACAGACGTTCCAAAAACAGCAGGCAGCAGACCAGGAACAGAACCAGGTGCATCCAGAAGCCGGGTCTATTACGTTTCCCTTCCTACCTATATTACTGCCTGCAACCGCACCCACAATGACATTGCAGTTTCTTGTGCTTAAAGCTACAAGACACTTAATCCTAGGTTTACATATTTATTCAACCCAAACCTGGTTGGTGTATCCATATACCCAACAACTACTCTCATAAACGTTTCCATGTGCATATCCTTGTTACTCAAGGGTTATTCTGTACATATCATAACATTGGTTATGGGCCCAGAGAGATATTGAGAATCTGTGTGAATATACAGTTTCATATTCAGCCAGCTGATTGCGTTTTATTGTTAAATTACCAATGGCACAAGAACAGTCAACCAGTATATCCCAGATAACCCGGTTGGATGGAACAAACTACGTTTCCTGGTCTATGAAGTGCAGCCTACTTCTGCATAAAGATGGATTATGGACTGTAGTTAATAGTCCACCGGATGTAACAACTTGAGACCCATTGAATGATGAAGATAAAAAGAAAATAGCTGACTTTAACCGAGATAATAAAAAGGCTCTTAGTATAATTGGACTGACACTGAGTGATCAGCAGTTAGTCCATATTCGTGGTGAAGAATCTGCTGCTAGATGTTGGGACATTTTGAAGAGGATTTATGTTCGAGATAGTGTAGGTGCACACATACATCTTACACGTAAACTGTTTAGAGCCTGCCTTATAAAAGGTGGCGATATGTCAGCTCATTTGGAGTTTATGAAAAGAACTGTCAGTCTGTGCTCCATTCGAAATCCAAGAAAGAAATACTCAGACTCCAATGATTAGAGCAAAGTTTTTCCTTTTACTGAAATTCAAAGTGGAAGCTACAGGTAAAATTCTGAATCTAAAGAATTTGGCGCGAAGATCACATATACAAAGGGATGGAATTGTTCCCACCCCCCAAAGTCCAAAAGACTCTTCCAATTAAACGTTCTGAATATGATCGTGTGGGCATCTTCAGGTGGTGATGAGGCCTCTGTCCGTTGACCTTGACATATTTTGATAAAACTTCGCAGCTGCGCAAAGGAAAGAAAAACTAGGCAAGGAAATAGAAACTTAAGAACAGGAATTTATACTCCCCTCCCCTCCTTCTCCTTTACAGCACAGGAATGTAACACCTCCAGCTTTCTTCCCCTCCAATCCCCCCCTCCCCCCATTACTAATGACAGCCGAAAGATGGAGAGCAGTGAGAAAGAAGCATAGCCATAGAAAAGATGTAGAAGATATCTTGAAGGCTGACATTCGGACCCCCTAGAAAAAGGACATTTGTCCCTGTAAGAGAAAATAATATAAAATACATGTTAACAATTGCATACATTTCTATGGGTTATCAGGATACTTTGTATAAAAGTCTTTGACCAGTTCAGGAGCCCTAATATCTTTCTCATTTACCCACTCGGCTTGGGATGGAGGAAAATGTTTCCAAGCTACAAGATATTGGAGGCGACCTCTCCATTTCCGAGAGTCTAAAATCTCTTTAATTTCGAAATGTTGTTCACCCTCAATCAGCAATGGTATGGGGGGATCAGTTTGGGTCGGTCTCAGTGTAGAGGTATGCTCGGGTTTCAATAAACTAACATGGAAAACCGGATGAATACGATGAAGAGTTTTTGGCAGTGTTAATTGAACTGTCACAGGGGTCACAATCCGTTCGATTGGGAAAGGACCCACATATGATCGGCCTTATCACTTCTTGACGAACACTGTTATATTGAGGCATTCTAGATAAAGGATCTGCCATAAAATTTTTTCCTCCCGGGATGTACTTCAAGGAGAAATTGAATCGTTTGAAATACTGGGCCCACCTAACTTGCTTAGGAGACAATCTTCGAGGTGTCTTTAAGGCCTCCAAATTCTTATGGTCACTCCATACCTCAAATGGGTGTTTCGCTCCTTCCAAGAAATGTCTCCAGGTTAGTAGAGCCCAACGAACTGCAAAAGCTTCCTTTTCCCAGACGGCCCATCTCCTCTCAGTCTCAGTCAGCTTACAGGAGGTGTATGCTCAAGGTTGTAGTGTTCCCTTCTCATTTAGTTGAAGTAGGACCGCCCCAACAGCCACATCACTCGCATCGGCTTGGATCACGAAAGGGGCATCCATGTCCAGGTGCTTCAGTACTGGTTCTGCAGCGAACAGTCGCTTTAGCTTTTCAAAGGCCGCTTGGCATTCCATGGACCACTCCAATGGTTGGCTGGGCTTTGGTTTCGTCCCCCCCTTTGTCTTTAAGAGATTGGTGATAGGCATTGCTATTTTAGCAGAGGACGGGATGAATTGCTGGTAAAAGTTGGCAAACCCTAAGAAGCTTTGAAGCTGCTTTCGGGTCCTCGGCGGGGCCAAGTTCAATACAGCTCGCACCTTCCCTGGGTCCATTTCGATGCCCTCGTGCGAAATGCGATATCCTAGGTAGTCAATTTTCTCTTGATGGAATTCACATTTGGACAGTTTAGCATACAATTTGGCAGCTCGCAGTTTGTGTAGCACTGAGCATACCAGTTTCACATGTTCATCTCTAGTCTCCATGTAGCTAAGGATATCATCAAGGTAAACCAAAACCCCCTTGCATAAATGTTCGTGGAGCACCTGATTGATCATTTGCATGAAAACGGCTGGAGCCCCCTGTAGGCCAAAACGGAGAACATTGAACTGGAAACAATCCATCGGGCAGTTAAACGCAGTTTTCCACTCATCTCCTTCTTTAATTCAGATTCGATAGTACGCCTCTCTCAGGTCCAACTTCGTGAAAATCTTCCCTTTGGCCAGGTGAGCTAACATGTCCTTCATCAGGGGTGGGGGTACATGTTTTCCACGGAAATAGTGTTTAAATTTTGGTAGTCCACAACCAAGCGTTTGTAGCCATCTTTCTTTTCACGGAACAACACTGGGGCCGCCACCCAAGGTCTAGTGGGTTGGATGAAACCACGTTTCAAATTTTTATCGATAAATGATCTCAACTCCTCCAATTCCCATGGCGTCATCGAATATAGTTTTGGTTTCGGGAGCGTCACCCCAGGTAGAATTTCAATGCTACAATCTGTTGATCAATGAGGGGGAAGCTCATCAGAAGCCTTTTCGCTAAACACCTCTCTTAAATCCCAATATTCTTTCAGGATTTTCTCCTCTCCCTCCAAGCTCTCGGTACCTGTGGAGCCTGACTCAACCGGGTTCTGAAGCTTCGGATGGGATCGCTCCTCCCCTTCCAGCCTCTGATTGGTACGAATTCATAACCACCCTTTCCTCCAATTCACATGGGGATTCCACTTGCGGAGCCAGAGCAGTCCCAATATTAATGGATGCTCCATCCCAGGGGCCACAGAATCTCGCTATGGTTTCCCATGGTCATCTCTAGGGGTTCCGTTATAAAACGTGCAGGGCAACCTCCCGACACTGATCCATCCAGTTGGCAAAAGGATATGGGTGTTTCTAAAGTTCTCAGTCTGATGCCCATCTCCTTAACTACTTTCATGCTGATTATGCACCTCGTGCACCCAGAGTCTAGTAAGGCTAACATCTCACCTTCAGTCCCTGAAGTGAGCACCCTTAATTTTATTGGGATGGTCATGGGGCCCTTGTTAGGACTTACCGGGACGTCGCCTTCCGAGTCAGTTTCACTCTCTTCAAGGAAGGTTGGAGGTCCCAGCTCCTCTCCCGCCGGAGGGGCGACCTCTACAACCTCCCCCGTCTTTAACACGTTTTCGCGAGGCTTGGCTGGGGGGCTTTCAGGCTTCCTCCCTGCCCTCTGCGCTCCCTTTGGGTCCAGCTTGACCCTGCAATCCGCAATCCGGTGGCCCTCCTTCCCGCATCAAAAACAGGCCGTGGATTTGGGTCTTGCCATCACTCCTCCCTTTCGAGGCTTTGGGGCCTCTTGGAGACGCGGGGGGGTGGTTTGGTCCATGCAGAGCCTCCTCTGCGTCTGCTTCGGGTCAGATCTATTTCCTCTTCTGCTAGCAAGTACCACAGTTGCAGATCATATGGATCCCTTCTGGAGATACACATGTGGTATATATCTTCATTTAAGCCATCTTTGTAGGCTTCTATCAGGGCTCCCTGGGACCAGCCTCGGATGTGGCATACCAGCTGTCTGAACTCTTGGGTGTAGTCAGCAACTGACCTCCCCGCTTGATTTATGGTTTTCATTCTGATCCTAGCCTTCCTCTCCGCTAGCGGGTCCTCAAATCTTCTCCTCAACACAGTCATGAAAACATTGAGATTCCGCAGTTGGGGGGAGTTATCATTATACAAAGTCACCATCCACTCTGCCACTATTCCCTCCAGGGCCCTGGTAACACATTTCACCTTGGCTGCTTCAGAAGTGAATTCTCCCTCATATTCTTCCATATAGCTCCAAACTTGTGCCAGGAAGAAACCCAAATCCTTGGGATTTCCCCCAAATTTCACTTCCAACGGAGGCAGGTTGAGGGCTCTGTGTCTATCAGGGATCACACCTCCTGCTGGGGGCCCCCGGAGCTGCAGCTGGTTGCTGCGCTGGCTTAGGCTGAGCTAGGGGGGTGGGGGCAGCCCGGCTGCCCCTGGCTGAACTTGCTCCCCCTTCCCCCTCATACCTTGGAGTGATGCAAGGCTTCTGGAAAGCATCATTGAGGAGCTGTCTGGCCTGATCCAGCATGCATTCCCTCTCTTCCCTTTCTTGCCACAGCTGCTCTCTCGCACGTCTTCAGGTTACGGTGATTCCAGGAGAGGGGAGGTTTTCAGGGTCCCTCCATCCAACACCCAATGACCATCTGGGCCTCTCAGCTGGAACTTATTCCAGAGTAAGGTCGGCTAGCAGGTCGGCGGCTGGCATCTCCGGTAGCAGCATCGACTGCCCCACCACAGCTCCCTGGTCATCTTCATCACTAGCTGGAGATGACATGATGTGAAACCCCCTCAGAAGAAAAGTTGATATTTTCTCCGGGTGGGCTGATGGTGAGATTCAGAATAATGTCAGTCTGTGCTCCATTCGAAATCCAAGAAAGAAATACTCAGACTCCAATGATTAGAGCAAAGTTTTTCCTTTTACTGAAATTCAAAGTGGAAGCTACAGGTAAAATTCTGAATCTAAAGAATTTGGCACGCAGATCACATATACAAAGGGATGGAATTGTTCCCACCCCCCCAAAGTCCAAAAGACTCTTCCAATTAAACGTTCTGAATATGATCATGTGGGCATCTTCAGGTGGTGATGAGGCCTCTGTCTGTTGACCTTGACATATTTTGATAAAACTTCGCAGCTGCGCAAAGGAAAGAAAAACTAGGCAAGAAAATAGAAACTTAAGAACAGGAATTTATACTCCCCCCCTCCTTCTTTACAGCACAGGAATGTAACACCTCCAGCTTTCTTCCCCTCCAGTCCCTCCCTCTCCCCGTTACTAATGACAGCCAAAAGATGGAGAGCAGTGAGAAAGAAGCATAGCCATAGAAAAGATGTAGAAGATATCTTGAAGGCTGACAAGAACTTTACAAGAGCTACAAGAAAATGAGCTGATTTTCTTGGAGTTGCATCAAGTTAACATCGTTCTTTCTTCTTTGGATGAAACTTATGATGATTATGTGTCTTCATTGGAAGTTTTAAACAGAGATGAACTTACACTGACTGGCATAACTGGAAAACTATTAGAAGAGTCAAGAAGAAGGCAAGATAGAAATCAACTGAGAGAAAGACAACCACAGGAAGAAAGACTGTCTTCAACTGCCTATATTGTTTGGAAATGTTTTTCTTGTGGGGCTAAAGGTCATATAGCCAGATACTGTAAAAAAGGTAAGAAACAGAATGCTATTAATATACAGAGAGCTTATAAAGATGTTAGTTTAGCCATATCAAGTACAACTACAACTGTAAACCATGATATATCGGTAGTTGACAGTGGAGCATCGCAGTGTATAACTAAAAGTAAGAGAGGTTTGTTAACATGACAAAGAGTAAACAGCATGTATCATTAGCTAATGGATGGAAATTGAGAGCGTCTGGAGAAGGTACTGCATATTGTTCATGTATTAATGAACATTTACCGAAGTTATATGTACCTAGAATGATATTTAACTTGCTATCTGTAAGAGCAATAGTAAAAGCAGGATTTGTTGTAACCTTTCAGGGAGATAAATGTTTAATTGAAAAACAGAGTAAAAGTGTTACTGCAAAATTGGATAATGGTTTGTTTATTATACATGATAATCCATTAATTAATGCTAACTCAGTTTATGAGAATAAAAAGCCTCATGATGAATGTATTCATCTGCTCCATAGACATATGGGACATATGGGATCCATAAATTTCAAAACGCTAAAGAAAACTGTTATCTAATGGTATAAAATTAAAACCTTGTACAAAGTATTTAAATTGCAATGCTTGCAATCAAGAAAAAAGCAAGGTAACTCCTACAAATAGGGTAAATGGATTCAAAACCAGTGAACCATTAGAAGTTGTTTTTGCTGATATTATTGGACCTAAGAAACCTAGTTTAGGTGGAGCCTGTTACATATTAAGTATAACTGATCATTTTTCCATATATGGTTTCTGTTATTTAATGAAAATGAAGATAGAAACATACCAGCATTTTGTAAACTGGTTAAAATTTGCTGAAAGGAAAAAGAAACAGAAAGTTATCAGCTTAGTAATAGATAATGGTACTGGATTTACCAATAGAAAATTTGAAGCCATGTTACAGAAAGCTGGCATTGAACATAAGCGTTCTGCTCCTTATAGATCACAACATAACTCATATATTGAACGCAGAGGACAAACATTACAGGCTATGGCTAGGACTATGATTTCAGATTCTGGTTTATCAGAGAAACTTTGGGGTGAAGCAATAATGTGTGCTAACCGTGTTTTGAATAATGTAGTGAATTCAATGACTGGTGGATTACCATTTACTTGTTGGAATGGAAAAAAGCCAGATCTCAGTTATTTACATACATTTGGAACCCCAGCATGGGTTCATATTCCCACGCAAGTAAGGCAAAAGGGACAACATAGAGCGAGACAATTATATTTTGTAGGTTATGAAGCTAATCATAGATCATTTAGATTTTGGGAGCCAGGTACTACTAATGTATATTGCAGTGCAAGTGCTAAATTTCTGGAGCATGTTGGCTGGAGAAAGCTTGAACAGGAATATAATAAGGTACAGGATAGTGTTGTTGTTGAGACTCCATTGTTTACCGATAATCCTAATGATAATAATATTGATGATAAGATAGTGGAGGAATCCTCAATGGAGGAATCATCAATAGAAGAACCCTCTATGACTGTAGAAGACGAGGATTTGATAGGGGAGGTAAAGGAAGAGGACATGCCAACAACAAGTACTGAGTTGCCCAGGAGGTCAACTAGGGAGAGACGTCCACCTGACAGATTTCAAGCAACCATTGTATGTCAGGTTAATACAGAACCTTCTAACTTTAATGAAATAAAACTATATCCTACAAAGGATCAGGAAGCTTGGCAGGAAGCTATGAATAGGGAGTTAAAATCGTTAAAGGATTTAGAGGTGTATGAGGATGTAAAGTTACCACCAGGTGAGCGTGCAATAGGTTGCAAATGGGTGTATAAGATAAAGACTGGTGTGGATGGGACTATTACCCATAAAGCAAGATTAGTTGCTCAAGGATTTGCTCAGTCAGATAAGGACTATGATGAAGTGTTTGCACCTAGTCTGAGAGCAAATACATTGAGAGCAGCATTAGTTTGGGCAGCTAAGAATAAATGTAAAATAAACCATGTAGATGTTGAAACTGCATATCTACATGCACCTTTACAACATACCATCTATATGAAAAAGCCATTAGGTTTAAAGGATGATGGAAAAACTGATTATTGGAAATTAAAGAAAAGTCTTTATGGTCTAAAGCAATCTGGTTATGAATGGAATAAATGTATTGTAAAGGAATTAGTTTCAATAGGTTTTGAAGCTGGTATAGCTGATCCTTGTTTGTTCCAAAGAGAAAAAGATGGTTTAATTTCTCTATTACTGTTATTTACGGATGACATAGCAATTATAACTAAAACTGAACAAGAAGCAAATGATATTGTTTATAGATTACAGAAAAAGTTCAGGATTAGAAATTTAGGGGAAATTAAGCATTGTTTGGGTCTTGATATAGTGAAAACAAATAAAGATTTTAAAATTTCACAAGCCAAGATTAGCCAATTATTAAAATGTGACAACATGGAGCATTGTAAATCTGAGAAGACACCAATGAGTAAGGAATTTACACATAGTGATATCAAAAGTCCTATGTTTGATTAAGGAAATATATCAATCCTTAATCGGTAGTCTATCATATCTGGGTAATTGGTCAAGACCAGATTTTTCTTACAGTGCAAACCAATTGGCTAGGTATAACGCTGAACCAAATGAAAGGCATTGGCAAGCAGCTAAGTGAATAATTAGGTTTTTAAAATACACAATCCATTATTCATTATATTTAGAACCAAGTAATGAATTAGTGTTAACTGCATATGCTGATGCAAGTTTTGCTACTGATATAATGACTCGTAAGTCAACATCAGGTATAGTGGTAATGTTGGGTAATGCTTTAATAGGATGGAAGTCTATTAGGCAACAACATATTAGTTTATCCACTATGGAAGCGGAATTCTCATGTTTATCATTGATGTGTACAGAATTGATATATTATAAACAATTGTTGAAGGATATTGGAATTACTGTACGTGATCCATTTATTTTTTATGAAGACAATCAATCTGCAATTAGTATGGCTACTAATTTAGCTGTTAAAACAAGGTCTAAACATACAGATTTGAGATATTTGAACATTAGACAGTGTGTTCAAACTAAATTAATTCAGTTAGAATACTGCATGACTGAACATAATATTGCAGATCATTTCACGAAAGCTCAAAGTGCAATTAAGCATAAAGAGTGTTGTGAGAATTAAGGTTTAAAGATGTAATGTATTATATATTGACCTACCCAAAGGGGAGAATGTTAGGAATCTGTCCACCAATTAGTTGGGTTGGCAATATATAAACCAAAAATGTATGTTTGTAGCTTTAAGACAAAATCACTGTATTGAGTTATACTATATTCTGATTGGTTGATTATATTGCAAATTACCATAAGAGGGAGCTAGAGATCATAGCTTGCTCTCTCTGACATTCTGTCTCTCTGACATTCTGTTGCTATCTAAGGTTCTCTGTTGTATTTATGCTGTGCTTATACTTTGATATTTTTGTTTACTGTAAATGACAAAGGCAACCGGTAAGAAGACTTTGTAATTGGATATTCTTTGGACTGTAAAACGTATATGACCTGGACCGTTTATTGGACTGTGCTATTTCTTAAAGTAAACTTTAACTCAATTTAGTGTATCTGTGTGTGGTTGAATTCATAACTACTCTCATAAATGTTTCCATGTGCATATCCTTGTTACTCAAGGGTTATTCTGTACATATCATAATAGTCACACTAGTGGACTCGCCGCTTATGGTAGTGTCAATAATCACATGTCACCTAAGATCCGGACTCAACCTTTCCCGGTTCCACACATGTAAACATTGTAACATTTGAGCAAGCCTGTGATGGTTAGGAGACCAATGTCCATGCAGTCCCTGCAGTTCAAGCCCAAAGTCCGTAGCCCAGTGACGGATGGTTTGTAAAGCAGTCCCCGTTTAGAAACGATGACAGGGAGGTGGTGCACTGAGACAGAAGGGGAAACAGTGGCCCAACGGTGAATATCGGTGACACAGTCAGGCTGTCCGTATTTGGAGACCTTGATGTCCCAGGTCTCCCACATTCGGTAACCGGACACTATGGAGACATCCATGATGCAGAGCCAGTTCATCACCTCCACAGGTAAATCTGGTTTAATGAATGAAGTGCCTGATGTTATGATGGGCTCGACACTTGGACGGAGGTCTTGCCATCACAGGAATTGATCCAGGCGCTGCATGACATGGTTGTGCCATGCACATTGGGCATCATGTGTCACCTCACAAACTTGCAGGATGTGGTTGATCATCTCCAGGGCCCGGCAGGATCCCCTACAAATCTTGTTGGTGGTCTGGTGATCAGCACCCCGCACACTCCTTGATCTCATAGGGAGCACACCGCCCCTCAACTGGATCCCCCTTAGTTACAGGTGGGGGAACACTCGGGAGGGGCATAATAGCCAACCGTGGCTGGCTGCATCGATCCTGGGGACCCCCAGCTCCCAACCATCAAAGGATGTCAGGAGCGCAGTCTTCCACTCCTCCTGTGCCTCAGTCTTCGTTGTTACAGCAGCAGCGTTAACTCTGCATGGCCGGTTCATCCGGTGCTGCAGAAGACCAAATGCATCCTGGCACTGAACAATCTGAAACAGCGTGGTGGGATGGGATGCTAACTTCTCAAGTTGTTACACCTGGAGCAACAGGATAGAAGTAGAAAAACAAGGTACCCCCAGGCCTCCATCTTTGATGTGTGCATGCAATCACAGCCAGCACTTCACTGCTGCACAGATCAGACAGTCCAGTTTTCGCAGAGTGTTCCTGTGTGCATGACCCAGTACGAGCTCATGGATGAATTTGGGCACCAAGAATGTTTGTAGCAACAGCATCCACTGTTGTGGCTTTAGCGGCGCCCGCAAGAGCTCCTGGAGCAGAGAGTCCAATTTGCCAGTGTGCTTGGAGATCACATGGCCCTTCCAGTTAAACTGAAGGCCGAGATAGTGAACCGCATCCCCTGGCCCAAGAAGGTTGATGCTGCCACCCTTGCACTTGTAGGTGGTTGGTAACAGGGCCACGCACTTTCTCTTTCCATCCCTGGAGATGGTGAGACCCAGGGACTTCTTTGCATTTAACGCCATTCCGCCTTGAGTAAGGGCTTCAGATAAAAGATGTTTTTCTTGAAGCCGGGGGGGACTTCTCCGCGAACAGAACCAGGTCATCAGCATAAGCGATACTGCTAATCTGATGGCTGTCGAGGTCATACCCAACGCTGGGCAGAGAAGCTTTGATGATGTCCTCGATGACCATGATGAAAAGAAGTGGAGACAGAGGATCACCTTGCCAGATGCCCCAACCACAAGTAGTAGTGGTTCCTGCAAGTTGGACCGTGGACTGCTCACAAAAGTGCCGAAGGTACGACACCAAGGGAGGTGATAGACCAGCAGCTACAGCAACACGAAACAGCGTGTGATGGGATATGGTGTCAAACGCCTTGGCAATGTCCAGAAACAGCATCGCACAAGGCTCACACTTTGTATGGACCCTTCAAAGAATGGTGTGGGGAAGGGTCATCACCTCAAGGCAGCCGTCCTGCTGGAGAAACCCATGTTGAAAGGGCAAAAATTGAAGAGTATCATGGAGACACCATGCCAGGATCTTATGAAATGGTAGAGAATGGTAGAGGCAATCGAGAATGGTAGAGGCAATCGAGATAGGGCGGTAATCTCCCGGAGCCGATGGATCATCCGTCTTAGGCAGAAAGGTCACCCTTAAACAGGCTAGATGTTCTGGCGGGCCCCCGGCAGCTAGCAGCAAGTTGTAATAAGCCACTAGAGATAGTTGGTGCCAGGTCATACAGGGAGATGTATGTGAGAGAACTGTTTGAATAATACACACAGCACACAGATACACTGTACAGCAAATGTAGGTTTTTACTTCCAGAAACTTTTAAGCAAAGTTCAAGATAAGCAGTCCAAAGTCATTCACAGGTAAGGCAGTCAGTGTTCAATTCAGGGATAATCCAATAACAAAGTCCAGTATCAAAAACAGTTCAGTATCAGACTTACATCAAATCCAAGAATATCAGTCAATTAGGAAGAATGAAGGCACGGCAATACTCTCCAACAGAAGGAAAAACAGAGACTCACTCAGATACACTCTCTTCTGAGACTAAGACTAAACAATCCAGGTTTCTGGCTCCATCTTATGGCCGTTTGAGAAAACACACCCAATTACAATTTTTGCATTTTTTAAAGATACAGTATTAAAATGTCTATCCTGGTTTATATATTGTCCAACCCAAATAGCTGTTAGGTGACTTACATTCCTAACAATGATGAAGCCCTGCGTCGGCATTCTGACCATCTCTGGAAGACTGGGATGCTTAAGAAATTTATACACTTCTGCTCCCGCACTTCCCCGGTTGTTCACAGGAAGCTGTCAAAAAGTGCATCCAGACTATGAAGTGGGTCCCACCATCTGACCCTGCGCCTGTCTGCCATCCTCCGCCAGAGGTGGGCACCAAGACTATCCCTGTTTCCAGACCAGACCTGCCGGCACCGTCATCTGCCTCTACATGAGTGTCTGGCTCTGGTCCAGCAGCTACCTGGATGACCACTCTTCGGGAAGTGGCAGCTCTGAATCTGAGAGAAGCCAAGATGGAGGCTGATGAATTGAGTGAGATTGCCCAAGATCTACTATCTGGTGAGATTAGCCAGTCGTGGGGCAGGGCCCTCCTTCAAGATCATGCCCAATGCTGGTTTCCCCATACATAGAGACCATCGAAGCCCCGTCCGACAGACACAACTCATCACCGGAGCAAATGTTCCATCCACAGAGCCAATTATGCCAGCATTCAACGGCTCTACAAGCTCCGAAGGCGAGATGTGGCATTCTTTGTTTTCTCTGGGCAATGGAGGAATGCGTATCGTGGATCCCAACCAGCCCAGGGCTCTAAGTTAAGGCCAATTGGAAAAGATGCCCCAAGGACTTCCAGGGTGACGTCACGATGGCTCGGACATAGGAACGGCGACTCTGCTCTGAATGTCTGATTTTTCCAGATCTGGACGCCCGACGAAGCAATGGAGGACCCTGGAGAAGTCTGCGATAGAGAGGGGAAACTCCAAGGGTAGCGGGTGGCGGTGCGATCCCCACTCCTGTAAGAGAAACCCCTTGAAAATGGCGTGGAAGAGACTGGCCATAGGGATGGATCCGGAGGTGTGACGGCCCAAGAAATGGTGAAGGAAGCAAAGAGTGAGACAACGGAGGCAAACAGTGAGAATTGGCAGGGAGAGGTACCTAATCCTCAGAGATTAAATGACCTGGAGAGAATGACTGATAAGTGAGTCTCTGGTGAGGGGAATTTGGTGATCCAGCGGTGGGAGTGGAAGATTAACGATTGAGTAGAGTGAATGTCTGCCGGAGTGGCAGAAGTGACTAGAGACCAGGGCTAGAGCTTGGAATCACTTCAAAACTGCTTAAGATAGATAATTTGACTATTTGATTGATTATTTCGAGGGAACTGGCGAGGCTTGTCTCAACAGATTGGAAGAAGGAGATTTTGAAGGAGAACGGATGAGAAGTGTTGAAGGAGAGCTAAAGAAATCTGGCTGGGATAGTGACTGTGCATTGACTGTACATATTAGAAGGAAGAGGACATTTTGTAACAAGAAGAATTGAAGGTGGAAGTATAAAGAGTATTAAGTGTTTCAAATTTCTCTAAGGACATTTGGACCTTTCAAATAAAAAGAATAAATGCAAAATTCTGGAAAAATAATTGTGTAAGATCTGGCAATACAGCTATAAGAAAAAAGGAATAAGAGGTATTGTGATTGGCAGACTATAAATTGATATTTACAATTTACAATTTATGATATCTATTGATTGATAAATTGATATGTATTTTTCTTTTGCTTTATCCTTTTTCTATATGAACTCATAGCTTTATATAATTGAATTAATTCGACAAGTTAAAATAAGATTGTGAATGAAATTATTACTGATTACTAGAAATTGTGCTGATATTAACTTATTATCCATTATTTATTACTTATTATTTACTTATAGACATTTATTAAATACTAATTAACTGATTTTTCTACTATACTTATTAATTACAAATTACAAATAATATATATATAGAATATTGATTTACTGATTGTTTGGTATCAACTGTACTGTATTATATTGGCTATTATAGATAATTAGAATATTGAATATATTATTGGGATAAAGTAGTTAGTACAAAACTATTATTGATATATAATTACTTAAAGCTAAATAAATGATATATAGCTGTTAAGATCAACTAATACAATAGAAGATATAATAACATATATTCTGGGACTTTAAAGTAAAGAAGGCTTATAGATAGCATTGTATCTATTGTATTGTTATACTGCAACAGATATAAGAATAGTGCCCAGTTGAGTTGGGAATTTATGGTATTTTGGACACAGCTGTATACAATTCTGAGAATGTCAACTACTATGACAATGACGAAGACGGGAAAAAACGTCAATGATGCCTTCTCCATCGGGCCAAAGGTCGATAGAAAGTATGCTGGGAAGTGAGAAGTCGGGTTCAACATTAAGCCTACAGAATCTACAAACAACTCTAAACATGATGCAGGAGATGATGAAAACCCAGGAATCCATAACAAATAACCATGAGGAAATGAAAGTTGGTATGAAGGAAATGAGGGGAGATATCCGTAAACTAGACAATAGGATGGGATCAATACAAGAAGTGATAACAAAGAACGAACAAAAAATTAAAATGGTGGAAGTTAGGACAGACCATCTGGAAAAGAAAGTAGAAACGACGGAGCAAAACTTGATGGCTGCAAATCAGAACCTGGAAGACGCCATTACACACCTAGAGATGGAAAGATCAACATTCTTCCTACGATTTCAAAATATAGATGAACATAAAGAAGAGAATCTTCCAAACCTGATGGCAGAGCTGCTAGCTAACGCACTACAGAGGGATGTGCAAGAAATGAGTAACAATATAGATGAGGTGTACCGAATTTATACCAACTATGCACAGAAGCATAGGCTACCGAGAGAGGTACATGTAAGATTCACAAGAAAGACCATCAGAGATGAAATCTATAGGAGAACAAGAGAAGAACCATTAATGTATAAAGAAAAAGAAATTGTGATGCTAAAACAGGTTCCTAGGAGGGTAAGGGAACAAAGATGGAATTACAACTTTCTGCCATCACAGCTAATTAAAAATAGAATCATGTTTAGATGTCTTATCCCCGAAGGCTTGCTGATCTCCTGGCAGGAGAAGAAAATTTGTATAGATACACTAGACAAAGCACAAGAAATTCTTGAACACTACATGGCACCAGACAAAGAACAGGATAGTAGAGAAGAGGTAGACAGCAGAAGTCAGAAGGAACAATCAGTAGAAGAAAAAGGATCGGACCAAGAAGTTAAAGAACGACAGGAAATTGAACATCAACAAGTAGAGAGGATAAAGACACAGTCACAAAGAGAGTGTCATGCCCCTGGTGGAGACTGACTCTGAGGAAGAGGAGGAACAGCCAACAGGGAGTGGGAGTATGGCTCCAGAGGTGGTGGAGGAGGCTGGGGAAGGGCAGAGGCCAGTTGAGCAATCAGAGGAGGATCCAGGGCCATCCCCTATCCATCCTAGGTCACGCAGGGAGGAGAGGATCAGGGAAAAACGAGGTCTACTCAAGAGGAGATTACCATGATCCTCCTCATGGCTTGCAGCTGGGACCTATGTATATAAGTTTGTAACTGCGCAGTCAGAATTGCTGGAGTCAATTTAGTGTTTACTTTGAAAGAGGTTTATCTTTGCTGGCATTCTTCCCATGGACTCTCCTCGGTTATTTTCCTGGAGTTTATGATTAGTTGTCTTGGCTTGCTTCGGAATTCTCATCAATGCGGTTTGTTTTGGTTTTCTTTTTGCCTCATTATTTACTTTTGTGACTTTAAACTGTGCCTGATAAAACAGTGAAGTTAAGTTGAAGGCCTGACCGGACTTTAATGTATGTTTTGGGTTTTGGGTTATTTTGAGAGACTACGGGTCATCACAGAGAGATAAGAACAAGGAGAGGAGAGAGAACTCAATATAAACAATAACATGGCAGAAGAAGTTACACTTCTATCTCTCAATATAAATGGATTAAATGCTCCAAGAAAAAGAAAACAAGTTTTGACTAAACTTAGGAAACAAAATGCGGATATTACCTGTCTGCAAGAAGTTCACATTGAAAAGAAGTATGGTAACATCTTAGAATCACCTAAATTGGGAAAGTTGTATTTTGCATTGGCTCAGAAAAGGGATAGCGATGCATATAAAGCAATGGTTAAACCCGACCCAAATATTTGCTGATGAGGAAGGAAGAACCCTAATGGTTCTTCTCTTTCAGAGAAGAAATAAATCAAAAGAAAGTATTGTTAATTGTAATATATGCTCCGAACATTAACCAAAAAGAATACTATAGTAAGTTGCATCGGAAAATAATAGAACTAGAACAGGAAAATATGTGTCATAGGAGATTTCAATGCAGTAGTAGACATAGAAAAGGATTACACAACAAAAAAAAAAACAGGAAAAAGAGGAAAACATTGCCAAATACATTTCTTAAATTGATACAAGAATTTAATCTTAAACATATGTGGAGAGAACTTAACAGACAAGAAAGACAATACACCTTTTTCTCAAACACACATAGTTCCTGGTCTAGGATTGACATGGTGTGGATGGATACAGAAGTAGCAAAAGATATAGAGAAAATAGAGATATTACCGAACATGTGGGCAGACCACAACCCATTGATAGAAAAATGGAAAGGGGGAAGAAAGAGAGGAAGATGGACCTTAAATCAGAAACTCTTCAGGGATAAAAATTATACAGAAATGTTAGAAAAGGAATTTAAATTATTCCTTAAGGGCAATGCAGATGACCAAACAACATTGCAAAATTTATGGGACACAACCAAAGCATACATCCAACAATAGTAATGGGGGGCTTCAATTATCCTGATATCAATTGGAAAACTAATTCTGCACCAAGTGAGAAATCAAATAAGTTCCTAACCAACCTAGCTGACAACTTTGTTGTCCAAAAGGTAGAGGGTGAAACTAGAGGGACAGCCATACTGGACTTAATTCTTACAGAGAAGAAGTGATAGAGGGAGTTGAAACTGCAGGAACCTTGGGTGAGAGTGACCATGTCATACTAGAATTTAACATAACACAAACACAAGCAATAGAACATAATGACACCAGAGTCTTGGATTTTAAAAGAGCTGATTTTAATAAACTCAGAGAGAACTTGGGAAAGATTCCATGGATGAAAATCCTAAAGGGGAAAACACCTCAGGAATCTTGGGAAACTCTGAAAAGTACGATCATAGAAGCCCAGACCAGCACAATACCACTGAGAAAGAAAAACAAGAAATCCAAGAAGAAACCAGCATGGCTGCACAAAGATCTCTCCAGCAAATTGAAACAAAAAAAGGACAAGTACAAAAAATGGAAAGAAGGACATACAACTAAGACAGATAACTTACAAACTTTAGAGCAGAGTTTCTGAGTGGGATGCTTCTGAGACATCAACTCCCAGAATTCTTGTCCCAAAGGTGCTTTTTCAGGAGACAATTGGACTTTCTAGTTTTTTCTTTGAAGACGTTTTGCTTCTCAAAAGACTGGAAAACAGGAAGGGTCTGCTATTCCAATAAGCAAGTCAGCTTAGGCAAGCAGATTAGTCAACAGTTTTAACCACACAATCTAGTCAGAGGTGGTATTTAGCCGGTTTGCACCAGTTCAAGCGAACTGGTAGCAAGAATTGGACGTGGGTCGCCAGACCAGTAGTAACTTCTGGCTGGCCATGCCTCCAACCCGGTTGCCCAGTTGCCGCTCACGCCCTTGCCCTGCCCACCTGATGCTCGCTTGCCCCGCCTTGTCACTCCTCCCCTATACAGCACACTAGGTCCTTGTGGCTTACTTTTAACCTGTCTTCCCATGTGGTGCCTGTGCCCCAACTGAGCAGCCCTGATCTGACTGCTCACAGGTAAGCCTGAAAGTCGTGCTAGGGCCCCCTCTGCCATTCCCGGGACCTTGCCTCACCTCCCTCGCCATTCCTGGGACCTTGACAGCCCCCCGCCATTCCTGGGACCTTGACTCGCCTCCCTCGTACTTGCCGGGCCTCTCTCGCTGTTCCCTCGCCCTTACCCCGCCTCCGTCAGTGTTCCCGGGGCCTTGCCTCGCCTCCACCACCATTCCCGGGACCTTGCCTTGCCTCCCTCAGCAATCCCAGGGCCTTGCCTTGCCTCCCTCGCTGTTCCCGGGACCTTACCTGGTCTCCCTCACCATTCCTAGGGTCTTGCCTCGCCTCCCTCGCTGTTCCTGGGACCTTGTCTCGTGTCCATTGCCATTCCTGGGACCTTGCCTCTCCTCCCTTGCCATTCCCGGGACCTTGACTTGCCTCCCTCGCCCTTGCCGGGCCTCTCTCGCTGTTCCCTCGCCCTTACCTCGCTTACCTCAGTGTTCCCGGGGCTTTGCCTCGCCTCCACCACCATTCCTGGGACCTTGCCTTGCTTCCCTCAGCATTCCCAGGGCCTTGCCTTGCCTCCCCCACTGTTCCCGGGACCTTACCTGGTCTCCCTCGCCGTTCCTGGGGTCTTGCCTCGCCTCCCTCACTGTTCCTGGGACCTTGCCTCGTGTCCATCGCCATTCCTGGGACCTTGCCTCGCTTTCCTCGCCCTTGCCTCGCCTCCCTTGCTATTTCTGGGGCCTTGCCTCACCTCCCTCACCATTCCTGGGACCTGGCACGAGGTCGAAGGGGCGATGCGAGTGAAGGCTTTGCCTGTGCTTTTTTTCACATCTACTTTTTAAAAACTCGTATATTCTCATCAGCCAGCCAACCAGCCAGCCAGCCAGCCAGCTTTCTTCATTCTCCCGATGCTCTGGAGCTTGCTGGATCAGTTCGTTCCAGACCAGTATCATGAGAAAGAGTGGTGTGTGTGTGTTTGTTTCAGGTGGGTCTCCTCTCCTAGTTTTAGAAGAAGAGAGAGAAGGAGGAAGGGATAGAAAGAGAAAGAGAGGGAAAGAGAGAGAGGGAAACAGAAAGAGAGGGGGGAAAGAGAAAGACAGAAAGAGAAAGAGAGAAAGAGAGAGAAGAGAGAAAGAAAAGAAAGAGAAAAGGGAAAGAAAGAGAGAGAAAGGAAGAAAAGGGATAGACAAAGAAAGATGGGATGGAAGGAAGGGAGAGAAAGAAAGAGGGAGGAAGGGAGGAGAAAGTGAATGAGATATATGACTGAATGGATGGATAGATAGATACATGGAACGAGGGAAGGAGGGAGAGAGAGAAAAAAGGAAAGGAAAGAAGGACACAAACCCTGGCTTCAGAAGACTCTTTGAAACAGCAAGCAATCTAGGGCTGGAAGGGATCTTGGAGGTCATCTTCTAGTCCAAGGGTCTTCAAACTTGGTAAGTTTAAGACTTGTGGACTTCAACTTCCAGAATTCTTGAGCTAACATGACTGGAGGAGGAATTCTGGGAGTTGAAGTCCACAAGTCTTAAAGCCGTCAAGTTTGAAGACCCCTGTTCTAGTCCAACCCCCTGCTCCAGCAGGAGATCCTTACAGAATCATAGAATAGCAGAGTTAGAAGGTACCTTGGAGGCCATCTAGTCCAACCCCACGCCCCAGCAGGAGACCTTATATCAGTGGTTCCCAAACTTTTCCAGTCCACCGCCCCCTTGGTGCTTCAAACTCATCCCCAGTGCCCCCCACCTAGGGGTGGGATTCAGATTTCTTAACAACTGGTTCTGTGGGCGTGGCCTAAATTGTGGGCATGGATTGGTGGTCATGTGACTGGCTGGGCGTGGCTTGCTGGCTGGGCATGGCTTCGTGGTCACGGGACCAGATGGACGTGGTTTGGTGGTCATGTGACTGGCCGGGCATGGCCATGTGACTGGCAAACCAAATATAAGTGGTCCTCGCTTAATGGCCGGTTGTTTAGTAAGTGTTCTAATTTATGACTGACCTCCCTAGAACTACTTGTCCTGTTTTTGGAATTTTGACAGCCATGCACACACACACACACACACACTCCCTTCGAACCCTGCTGGAGCAGGTGATTGGACTAGATATCTCATTCACTTTCTCCTCCCTCCCTTTCTTTCTTTCTTCTTTCTTTCTTTCTCTTTCTTTCTGTCCCTTCCTTCCATCCGCCCTCTTTCTTTTATCTATCCTTTTTCTTCCTTTCTCTCTCCCTTTTTCTTTCCCTTTTCTTTCTTTTCTTTCTTGTCTCTTCCTTCTCTTTCTCTCTCTCTTTCCCTCTCTCTCTCCCGCCCTCCATATCCCATTCACTTTCTCCTCCCTTTCTTTCTTTCTTTCTTTCTTTCTTTCTTTCTTTCTTTCTTTCTTTCTTTCTTTCTTTCTTTCTTTTTCTTTCTCATTCCCTCTTTTCTCTCTCTTTCCCTCTTTCTTTCTCTCCCCCTCCATATCCCATTCACTTTCTCCTCTCTCCCACTTTTTCTTTCTTTCTCTCATTCCCTCTCTCTTTCTCTCTCTTCCTCCCTCTTTCTTTCTGTCCCTTCCTTCCACCCCCTCTTCCTTTCACTCTTCCTTTTTCTTTCTTTACTTTCTTGTCTGTTCCTTCTCTCTTTCCCTTTTCCCTCTCTTTCTTTTCTCTCTCTTTCTCTCATTCCCTCTCTTTCTTTCCCTCTCTCTCTATCCCTTCCCTAACCTATCTATCTATTTACTGTCCAGGCAGGGTGGCCTAATCTGTCAAAGGCCTGGGCTAATCCTGCATCACCCCGTTTCCCCTTTCAGAGGCCCCAGCCCTTAATCTCCCCATTTCCTCCCCCCATGACCACCTTGTTTGTTGTCCCACGGCCGTGACTTTACCTTCCTCCCGCAGCTGGCTGCCAGGGAAGGCAAGCCAGGGCTGAGCCATTTTTGTCACTGGGCTCCCCGCCAGCCCATGTCACCCTTGTCATGAATACCTGCAGCTGCTGTGTGTTTTTTCCGGTGCAGCTGGACTGCAGCCACACCAAAAAACCACGTGGTGGCTGGAGGTTCTTTGCAGCGAAAATTACCAACCTCAGGCTTTGTTCTGCTTCTCCAATGCGCCACTGTGGCTGCATTCTAGGCACCGGCCCTGCAGGTCCACCCCATTGAGCCTGCTGCACCGGAGGGACTTGCCCAAGCAAGTCTGAGCAGAGTG
This sequence comes from Pseudonaja textilis, assembly GCF_049901715.1. NCBI lineage: Eukaryota > Metazoa > Chordata > Lepidosauria > Squamata > Elapidae > Pseudonaja > Pseudonaja textilis. The sequence continues at coordinate 2,604,387 of NW_028262864.1, read as the reverse complement.
GTGCAGCAGTCAATGGGGTGAGCTTGCATGGCCAGTGCTTAGAATGCGGTAGCAGTGGCACATTGGAGAAGCAGAGCAAAGCCGGAGGTTGGTAATTTTCACTGCAAAAAAACTCCAGACGCTGTGTGTTTTTTTCGGTGCAGCTGGACTCCAGCTTCATCAAAGGAAACACACAGCATCTGGATGCTTTTCGCAGCGAAAATTACCGACCTCCAGCTTTGCTTGCTCTGCTTCTCCAAAACGCTGCTGTGGCCGTCAGTGATTGTTGCGCATGTGTGCGATGTCACGCATGTGTAATAAGGACTGACTGGGCAGGGAAAAGAGGAGCTGGCAGAGAGGAGCAGGGCCAGCCAGGGCCCCATTTTACCAGTTCTCCAAACTACCGGGAACAGTAATAAACCAGTAGAATCTCACCCCTGAATTGCACCCTGCAAGGGGCCCACCTCCTTGCCTCTTAGCACCCCCCCCCCAAGGCATCCCCCCCCCCCAGGGGGCGGTACCACCCACTTTGGGAACCACTGCCTTATATCATCTGGAATCTGGATTATTTTGGTGCCTCTAACAGAGAGGAAAATTGGCAGAGGAGTTTACTAGGACAAGGCTGCCATGCAGAGGAAAGCAGAGATAGTCCTTCACTTATGACCACAATTGAGCCCAAAATTTTGGTTGGAAGAATGTTGTTAAGTGAGTTTCACCACATTTTACTCAATCCATGATATCTCCTGGGTCTAGCAGTCATGTGCAGGCTAGGGAAGTAAATCTGAAGGCATGTGCAATGTTCTAATGTACAGAAGTTATAGTTAAATGTGAGGCAGAAAGTGGACTATAGGTGTGTTTTTCCAAATGCAGTGAGGTTGAATGTATATAGTTTTAGAAGAGCTGTGTGTGCGTGTGTGTGTACATACACATACAATATATATAGTAATGTATCTTGTGTGCCTTTGCACACACTATACTATGTAATATGTATGTACACATATGCCATATATACTGTACATAGGATTAAATAGTGTATTTTGGATGTTCAATAATAGTAAATAAATAGAGAGGGAAATCGTATCTCTTTGATGCCAGGCAAGGCACCCCTTGACGTGAGTGACGTCAAGTTGGCCATGTCCACCCAGTCACATGACCAAGCCACGCCCACCCAATCACATGACCACCAAGCCGTGCCCACCAACTAAGCCACGCCCACAGAACCGGTAGTAAAAAAATTTGAATCCCACCACTGAGTCTAGTTATATAGTGGATAAATTAATTAACAGCTTGCCTCAATTCATTATGCTTATGCTGCTAGGATTGTAAGGGAACAGGAAATGTAGGTTAAGAAATATATTAAAAAGGGAACAAAAGGTAGTCTAGAAAAAGGGGAACTGGGCAAAAGATGGGGAAACAGATTAAGCATGGGGAAATTCATGGAGAAACAGGCATTCCGGGAAGATTGCAACCCTGTGGTCTTTGTGAAAAGGGGGCTGCAGGGAGGGATTTGTGGTTTGGGTGGAGGGAATAAAAAGTTGAAGGAATGTATTCCTCGGGGTGTCTACCTGCTAGCCAACCGAATGTATTTTACATGCAATAAACTGCTTGCTGCTTCACTTCATGAGTCTGTCAAATTTCTGACTGGTGAGTCCAGCGGTGGGATTCAAAAATTTTTACTACCGGTTCTGTGGCCGTGGCTTGGTGGGTGCGGTGCGGATTGGTGGGCGTGGCTTGGTGGGTGTGGCAAGGGAAGGATACTGCAAAATCTACATTCCCTCCCCACTCCTGGGGGAAGGTTACTGCAAAATCCCATTCCTTCCCCACCCCACTAACCTGCTTTCCAGCTCTGTTCTCCTGTGCAGGGCAACCAAAGAAGACCTAGCTGATCATCTGGGACTTGGGAGGCAGAGAATAGAGGGATAAGTGGATAAGAGGAATAGGTGGATAAAAATGCCAAATCCAGTCTACACATCTGGCTGGCTGTGCGACTGTGAGAAGTGTTAATTAAAGTATCCATTTTTATGACTCAAATCTCATGTTGAAAGGGATGTCTTTGAAGTAAGGAAGTGCAGTACCAGGCACCAATTAAAAATGTTGACCGATCTTAGAATGCCTTTGAAGTGCCAGGAACTATCGAACTCTCTTGGAATGTCTTTGAAATGCCAGATACCAATTAGGAAAGTGCCTGCTATGAGCTAGGTACCATAAGGTAATAAATTGTAACTTGTATCCTGAAAGGTAGATTGTAAACTAAGCCATTTGCATAATGGGGGGGGGTAGTTTTAGGGTATAAGAGTAGAGCAAAAGCTATGTTTTGTGTTCCTCCCAGCTGCCAAGGGTGGAACCCATCTGCAGATGTGTATTCAATAAAGCTTTTTCCTTGGATCAACTTTGAATCCTGGTGGTCTTTTTGAGCCGCCACCTCACAATTTGGGGGCTCGTCCGGGATCCTCGACGGTGGTCGACTGGAAAGCGGGGACCAGGTAAGAGAGTGGCCACGACCTCCCGTTGAGAGGTACCTCTCCCCGAATTCGGTCAGACTCCCGAGGTGACTGGGAATCCAGACGGTCCTTGGAAAAAGAACTAAGACGAAATGCCGGCTGAGAATTTGTGAGATCAATCTGAGTTGGGGATGCCCACACATCCTTTGACTTCGGAGAGTCCAGGAGTGATCAGATCAGGTAAACCTTGTTCCTTTCATTTATAGCCAAAAGAGAGATCCTTAAACTCCCTGGGGGAGTCTAGCGTCTGCTGGAGGATTGGGACTAGGAGTCTGGAAAAAGGAGGTCCTTAAACTCTCTGGGAGAATCCAGCGTCTGCTGGAGGACTGGGACTGGTGAGTCAAGGCTCTAGGAGCCTGGGAGAGTAGAGATGGGAAAGGGATAAAGCAAGGGTCTTGGAGACCAGGAAGAAGCCTGTCTGGGACAGGGAAAATTTGACAATGGCAGGAAACCTATTCCATTAGATTCGCCCCTGGGACAACTACTTCAACAGTGGTTCTCCCCGAATCTAAAGGAATTCACCAAACGTCTCGAAAAGAAAAACATGATTTATCTTTGTCGAGACCGATGGCCAAAATATCCTCTGATTGATCCTAAATTTCCGTATCACTGGAGTCCTGAGGGAGGAACCAGTACCTATTGGATGACCCAATTGCGAGACTATATCCTCCAACACAAAATGACCACCCAAATTGCATACATAGAGGTATGGTTTCATGTGAAATTTGAAGGTCCCGTCCCTCCAATCGAGGGTCAATACATGTCTCAACAGAAGGGTAATGAAAGAGAGACGGATGATTGGCTTCAGGGTCTGCTGCCTTCAAACCCCAATTTGAACAATCCACCCACCAATGTTCCTATGGCACCGCCGCCATTGCCAGTGGCACAACCCCCTCCTCAGCCGCCTCCATATCCGCGGCTGAGAAAAGAAGTGGAACAGTTGAGGAGAGATGTTCAAACTTTTCCCTTCAGCCAAAAACCTGAAGTGGATGCATTTCCCCTTAGGGAGGTACCTAATGGGATTAATGCTGCAGGCAACCCGGTGACAGACTGTGGCTGTGCCCATAAAACCCACCGAGTTGTGAGAATTGAAGAAGACTCTTCCAAAGCTTCATGAAAATGCTCATGAGGTGGCCGAACAGTTAGAGCTATGGTTGGGGCCGAATGATTACACTTATCAGGAGTTGATGTACATTTTGGGGCATCTGTTTACTCCTGAGGAGCAGAATCTTATTCGGACCTCTGCAATGAAAGCGTGGGATGCAAGACATCAGGGTCAGGCAAGGGCTGTACCAGCAGATCAGAAATTCCCTATAGCTGTCCCCGATTGGGATCCAAACTGTTATGTCCTGAGGACTCAAGGAGTTCTCACTCAGGTCCACTCACTTTGTGTGGGCGATATTCCCCCATTCCCATTGGTTGGTTCTCCCCAGCAGCCAGCTATAAAAGCAGGCTGCGGGGTCCAACTGGTCGCTGATTGCTGCGAGCCAGTTCCAGGCGTGGCAAGCACGGTCAGCCCTTTATTTGTTAAATAAAGTACTGTTGCACTCATGCTCTGGTCAGCCTCTCATTGCTCAAACTTAACACTGGCGACGAGGATGGGATGGCTACCAGATGCACCTTGCAACCGCTGAGTCACTAGCCTCCGATCTACAGCCCAGAGAGAGCGATCGGCTGGCGATAAGGGAAACGCTGATCCGCAGCCAGAGAGAGCGGTCAGCTAACAAAACGAGCGATCAAAAAGAGCAAACGCAGATCCGCAGCCAGAGAAAGCGGTCTGAGTCAAAGTTAGAAGCGTCTGTAGCCGCTTGTTAGCCCCGCTTCGGGAAAGTGAAGCGCTGCGAGCCGCAGCCGCTTGCATTTGGCGCGAAATTCAAACGGGTGTCATTTGAATTTCGAGCCAGTAGGAATCACAGCACAGCGCTGTAGAGAGTCACTAACGCCCACTTTTTTTTGGCGCAAATCTAGACACCTCCAACGGCTAGCAGCCAACGTGGTAACCCAGAGAGAGAAAGAGAGGTTAGCAAAAACCTCTCCAGAGCTGATTTCACTAGTTACTCACGAGCGCTCGTAGTCCCAGAGAGATTTTTTCCGCAGGTAGCCCAGCCGTTCCAGCACCATGAGTTCCAACCCAGTATTCCCCGCGTTTAAACCAGACGAAGAGAAGTGGGAATCGTATAAGAACCGTTTCAATCATTACATCGATGCGGTCGGCCTGGCGGATGCGGGAGAGCATCGGAAAAATCCTATTTCCTAATCTACTGCGGAGCCACCGCTTACGATACCGCCGCAGCACTCGTAGCGCCGAGAGAATTAAAAACGCCCGTGGTCCGGAGTTGCTTGAGATCCTCACTAACCACTACGCTCCCAGACCTTCACAAATCGCCAGGAGGTTCACGTTCCGTATGAGGAAGCAATCAAGTAAGGAGACCATCAATCAATATATGGCCACCCTCAGAACAGCAGCCCTGCACTGCGGGTTTGGAACATACCTGGAGGACATGCTCCTCGATCAATTAGTTTGTGGGGTCAAGGATCTCAACCTACAGAGGCAACTGCTAGCTAAAAAGACCTCAACCTTGCGCAAGCGGTAGAGGAGGCCCTAGCAGCCGAGCTAGCAACGAACTCAGCCACCGAAATTCAGGGCCCAAGTGCCAAGCCAGCATCGTTCCCAGTCCATTCCGAAGAGGTGGAAGCGGAGGAAGCCCACAACGATGAGAACGATGTCCATCGCCTCACCAATGACAGACGGTCGCAGGTAGGGGCCAAACAAGAATGCACCGTCCACCCAAGCACATCACGCTGTGCCTAGCCTGTGGGGATCACATCAAAGGGCCACCTGCAAGTTTAAAGGAGCCGTTTGCAACAACTGCCATAAGAGGGGCACATTGCGAGAGTCTGCCAAGCCCCCAAAGCGCTGCACACAGACCCCGTCCCGCACTCGGGACCACAGAGGCAAGTATTAAACTGTCGCACGCACCACCTTGCCAGGCGTACTGGCCACACTGTTAGTAAAATTTCTCTCTCCGTTTCCCTAGAAGGTAAACCGTGCCACATGGAGGTTGACACAGGGTCAGCGCTCTCAATAATCTCGTGGAACACCCTCAAGAGACTCCACCCCAGCCTATCAACTACCCGGCTTCAGAGATGCCAGTTCGGTCTGAAGGACTACCAGGGGAAGGCCATTCCCGTGATCGGCAGAGGCAAGTTCTTTGTCAGTTTTAGAGCTTTTAAAGGCCACCTACCTCTAGTGGTAGTTAACGGCAATCTACCCACCTTATTGGGGCTCGATTGGTTTCCCCACCTCGGCCTAGGGTTAACAGGAGTCCATGCTGTCTCAACCTCAGACACTGACTCCTTATTCGCTGACTACGCAGATGTGTTCAGCGAAGAGCTGGGGTGTTATAATGGAACCCCCATCTCGTTCACCGTTGACCCCAGGCAGTCCCAATCAGATTAAAACCACGTAGAGTTCCATTTGCTATTCGACCAAAACTAGACGCTGAATTGGATAAACTACTAAAACAAGGGGTCATTGAGCCAACAGATTTCGCCAAGTGGGAGACGCCCATTGTCACACCCTCAAAAAGATGGTAGCCTGAGAATTTGCTCGGACTACAAGACAACAATCAATAAATATTTACAAGTTAGCGCCTACCCTGTGCCCGTCATTCAGCACTTATTGCACACATTCGAACCGGGCAGTATTTTTGCTAAATTGGACATGTCTCAAGCATATCAACAGTTCCCTGTTGATAACCAAACAGCGGAACTTCAGACCATCGTCACTCACAGGGTGCCTTCTGATGCAAGCATCTCCAATTTGGCGTAAGTGTTGCCCCGGTATTTTTCAATCCTCATGGAGCGGATTTTACAGGGCCTCCCTGGTGTAGTACCCTACTTCGACGACATCTTGGTCTCGGCCAGGGACAGACCCCAACTCTTCCAGAGAGTGCGAGCAGTGTTAGAGAGGTTCAGACAGCATGGCCTCAAGTTAAAAAAGAAAATGCGCCATTGCCACTAGACAGGTGGACTTTCTGGGTTATAAAATTGACGCCTCTGGCATTCACCCCCTGGAGTCCAAGGTTAGGGCGATCCACGAAGCTCCCACACCGACCTCCAAAACGGAGCTACAAGCTTTCTTGGGGCTCCTAAACTTTTATGCATCCTTCTTGCCCCATAAAGCCTCAGTAGCCGAACCCCTACACAGATTACTAGACAAAAAGTCACCGTGGCACTGGGGGGCACAAAGAAGACCAGGCGTTTAACGCCGTCAAATCACTACTTACGTCAGAGGCAGTGCTCATCCAATTCGACCCCCACCTTCCTTTAGTACTGGCAGCAGACGCATCCCCTTGGAATTGGGGCGGTCCTTAGTCACCGACTCGCCAATGGCGCCGAGGCCCCATCGCTTTTTCTCCAGGACGCCTCTCGGCCACGGAGCGAAATTACAGCCAAATCGACAAGGAAGCCCTAGCAGCTGTTGCAGCCGTGAAAAAGTTTCACGAATTCCTTTTTGGCCACTTCTTCGAACTGGTCACCGACCATAAGCCCCTTCTGGGCCTACTGGCCGGCGACAAACAGACACCTCAAGTCCTCTCCCCTCGGATGACACGGTGGACACTTTTCCTAGCGGCCTACTCATACAAACTTATCCACCGCCCGGCAAAACTCTATCCCACGCTGACGCGCTCAGTCGCTGCCCCTTACCCGCTCCGGCTGAAGACCCAGCTCCTGTCAATGCCATTTTTGAAATCACACAGTTGGACCTGCCCATCACCGCCCTTGACATCGCCGCCAAAACCAAGGCAGACCAAACGCTCGCCCAGGTGCTCGACTGGGTGAGGAGGGGGTGGCCGGGAGGCAACGTTAATAACAAATTCGCACCCTTTAAGACTCGCATGCAGGAGCTGTCCAGTTTGCAGGGTTGTCTTCTGTGGGGCACTCGAGTGGTCATTCCGACCTCGCTCGCGCACTCCGAGTCCTGGAGGCGTTGCACGAGGGACACCCCGGCATTGTGAGAATGAAGGCGTTGGCACGCAGCTACGTGTGGTGGCCGGGTCTAGACGAGGACATTGTCAATTGGGTAAGTTCCTGCAGCATTTGCCAGGAATCCCGTCCTGCTCTCCCCATCGCCACCCCTACCAGATGGGAGAGCGCCAGCGCCCCTTGGTCTAGAATCCATATCGATCTGGCCGGCCCCGTGCATGGAAAGATGTTCCTAGTGGTCGTGGACGCTTATTCCAAGTGGATAGACGTGGCACAGCTATCCACGACCACCACACTAGCAATCACCAATGTGTTAACGCGCCTGTTCGTTACACATGGACTACCCGACTCCTTGGTCTCCGATAATGGCCCACAGTTCGCATCAGTAGAATTCAGCCGCTTTGCAGCCAACCTTGGCATTCACCACATTTTCACAGCCCCATTTCACCCTGCGAGTAATGGGTTGGCTGAAAGGGCCGCAGACCACCAAAGAGGCCCTCGCTAGGTTTGGCAGAGATGACTGGCACCACAAACTCTCACGGTTCCTGATGAGCCAGCACTCAACCCCTGTGCAGTCACCAATAAGTCCCCAGCGGAACTTCTGATGGGCCGGCGCCTGAGGACTGTATTAGATAGACTGCACCCACAATACTGCCCTGACTCTCCCCTCGCCCACTTCGGGGTTAGACATTTTATGTTACAGGAGCCGGTATTCGCAAGGAATTTCGCTGGGGACCCGCTTTGGATTCCGGGCGAGGTCATCGCCGTCACCGGGCCAAGATCGTATAGAGTCAGGCTGGAGGATGGTCGCGCCTGGAGGAGGCACATAGACCAACTCAGAAGGCGCCTCAGCAACCTCGCAAACAAGAATCCAGAGCCTCCAATCGAAGGGGAACCGTCTCATCCGCCGCCCAGCCACACCGCACCCAGCGACCAGTCTGCGCCAGCGGTCGCCCGGTCAGCCCAAATTCGGACAACAGCGCCCAGAGAGTTGACCAACCTGATCCAACCCACGAGGCTCGACCCCAGAAACCAACCCGGTGGTTCCCGAGGATGCCCAGTCCAGAGAGAGTGTTGGCGACACTATGCCAGCTCAACCGTCACAGACTGATACCGAACAGACAGACAATGTTCCCGAGTTGCGCCGCTCCGGGCGCCAACACAAGCCCCCCGTCTACCTCAAGGACTATGCATGTTCGCATCTGGGGGAAGGGGTGTTATGTCCTGAGGACTCAAGGAGTTCTCACTCAGGTCCACTCACTTTGTGTGGGCGATATTCCCCCATTCCCATTGGTTGGTTCTCCCCAGCAGCCAGCTATAAAAGCAGGCTGCGGGGTCCAACTGGTCGCTGATTGCTGCGAGCCAGTTCCAGGCGTGGCAAGCACGGTCAGCCCTTTATTTGTTAAATAAAGTACTGTTGCACTCATGCTCTGGTCAGCCTCTCATTGCTCAAACTTAACACAAACACTCAAGGAGGTAGGGATGATATGCGGAATATGAGAGCAATGATCATGGAGGGATAAAATTGGCAGTCCCACAAGGGAAAAATTTAACTAAAGCCTTTGAGGTAAACCAAGGCAAAGATGAATCCCCTGGAGATTATTGTACCAGACTCCGGGAAAGTCTAGTTAAGTACTCGGGAGTAGACCCTAGCACACCTGCTTTTGAAGCCATGCTGAAAATGCAGTTTGTGACTGGAGCTTGGCCAGATATCCAAAAGAAAATTCAGAAAATGGATAATTGGGGAGCGGTGGGAATTGTTGATCTCCTGAAAGCAGCCCAACAAGTTTTTGTGAACAGAGACACTGTAAAAACCAGGCAGAAGTCACAAATGATGGTTGCAGCTGTACAGGCTGCAGCGAAAAATGAGGTGAAGAAGGGTGGGGATTTTGGCAGGAGTCAGAATGAAGTAAAGAAGAGTGGGAATTTTGGGAAGGGTCCAACTGGAGAAAGAAGAGAGAATTTTGGGGGATACAATCAGGGAGGTTTTCGAGGTCGAGGAAGAGGCTTTAGAGGAAGAGGCATGGGAATGGGACAGCCCGGAATGGATAGGAGTTGCTTCAGGTGTGGGAAGGATGGTCAGTTTGCGCGCAAGTGTCCAACCAACCGAGAAGAGAGGAGTTATGCATTGTATGATGATTAGGGCAGTTCCGGCTCCTTCAAGAGGACCCGCGGGGAGCCATTGGTAAACATTTTAGTGGGTCCTAACCGTCAGGAGCAGCTGTTCCAGATAGACACCGGCGCAAGCTGGACTTCTGTGTGTGACCCGGTAGAGGGTGCACATAGATCAAGGAAAGTGATAAAAGTAGTTGGGGTGAGTGGAAAATCACAGGATGTGAGTGTGTTTGAACAAATTAGACTGGAGATGAATGAAGTGGTGACTGAAGCTGAAGTGTTGTATATTCCTGATTCTGGAGTGAATTTGCTGGGGAGAGATTTGTTGCCTGTGTTCGGTATCCAGCTGTGGGATACCGGGAAGGGAATAAGGATGTGTAAGATGACTGTGGAGGATGAAAGGGCAATTTCGGATGAGGTCTGGGCAGGAGGAGAAAAGGCAGGGCGAATGAACAGCCGATTAAGATTCAAGTGCAGCCTGGGGTAACGAAGCTTTGGACATCACAATATTCAATGAGCAGAAAGGGAAGGGAGGGGTTGAAGCCTGTGATCGATAGATTGTTGAAACAGGGCATGTTGGAGCCTGCTATGTCACCTTTCAATTCCCCAATATTGGCGGTATTGAAGAAGGATGGGAAACATCGATTAGTGATGGATTTGAGGAGGATCAATAACATAGTGGTTCCCAGATTCCCAGTGGTTCCTGATCCCTATACTATCTTGGGACGAATTCCTCCCAAAGACAAATGGTTTACTGTGATAGATCTGAAGGATGCCTTCTGGGCATGCCCCCTTGAGGAGGGAAGTAGAGACCTGTTTGCATTTGAATGGGATGATCCTGAGAGTGGGAGAAAACAGCAGTTAAGGTAGACAGTACGCCCCCAGGGCTATACTGAGAGCCCTTTGTTGTTTGGACAGGCTTTGGAAGAAAAGTTAGTGTCTTTTGAAAAAGGGAAAGGGATCGTGTTGATTCAGTATGTGGATGACTTGTTGTTGACTGGGGAAAAAGAGAAAGAGGTTAGAACAGCATCTGTGGCTTTGCTAAATTGGCTGAAGGAGCAAGGATTGACAGTTTCAAGGGAAAAGATCCAGTTTGTGGAAAGGAAGGTGAAATATTTGGGGCATTATATTCAGCAGGGGTTAAGGTCCTTGGATCCTGAGAGAGTGAAAGGGATCATGAGCCTGGCTCCTCCCAGAAATAAGACAGAAGTCAGGAAAGTCCTTGGATTGTTGGGGTATTGCAGGGTCTGGGTGGACCAGTACACTGTGTTAGCCCAATTCCTGCACAGGAAGCTGGTAGGAAAAGGAGAGAGTATAGAATGGTTAGAGGGAGATGATGAGAGATGGGAGGGTTTAAAGAAGGCACTGTCATCCGCACCGGTTTTGGCTTTGCCCAATTTGAAGCTCCCATTTCATCTGTATGTGTCAGCAGCCCAGGGAACGGCACTAGGATTGTTGGCGCAGAAGAGGTGGGGGCAATACCAGCCCATCGCCTTTCTGAGCAAAACTCTGGAGCCGGTGGTGAGGGATGGCCAATCTGTGTGCAGGCTGTGGCTGCTACAGCTATGTTGGTGGTAGAGAGCAAGAAGTTAACCTTTGGGGGGGGGCCTTGTGGTGCATTCTCCTCATCAGGTTACTTCTGTGCTAAGTCAGTTGGCAACAACCTGGATGACAGAAGGGCGAATCCTCAAATATGAGACCATTCTGAGAACAAGTCCTGATGTGGTGATAGGGACTGACAGGAATTTGAACCCAGCAGAATTTTTAGAAGGGAGAAGGCAGGAGTGGGAAGCTGAGGACCATGATTGTTTGTTGCAAGTAGATTTGATGACAAAGGTGAGGGAGGATCTGGAAGAGACTCCTTTGAAAGATGGGGAAAGGTGGTTTGTGGATGGATCGAGCAGGGTTGAGGAAGGAAAGAGGAAGTCAGGATTTGCAGTCGTGACAGGAGAAGGGGAGGTCATAGAAAAGGGCTCCCTTCCTTCCTCATGGTCTGCACAGAAGTGCGAGTTGTTTGCTCTGAAAAGGGCCTTAGAGTTGGCTGAAGGGATTGATGTGACAATCTGGACTGATTCCAAATATGCCTGGGGTGTGGTCCATACCTTTGGTAAGATCTGGCAGGAAAGGGGTTTTATCAAGGCTGATGGGAAACAAGTTGAACAATTACAGCTTGTGGAACAGGCCTTGGAGGCCCTGCAACTGCCAAATCAAGTGGCAATAGTGCATGTGAATGCTCATCAGAAAGGGAACACCCCAGAGGTAGTTGGGAACAGGTGGGCAGACAAGTGGGCGAAGGAAGCTGCAGGGGAGGTGGAGCTGGTAATGGCATCAATTCCCTTGCTAGAAATGGAAGAGGATGAGGATTGGAAACCGGAGGGAAAAGAGAAAGATGAGTTGGAAAAAGAAGGGTGTACACTAACGGAGCATGGGTGGAGAACCTCAGAGGGGGTGAGAGTGGTTCCCGTGAATGTAATGAAAGGAATTCTGGAGAAGATACATGAGGGAGGACATTGGGGAACAGAGGCACTGGTGACAGCTGTGAAGCCACATTTTTGGAGTCCTAAAATGTGGACACTAGCCCAGAGCATCTGTTGGAAATGCTCGATATGTTTGAAAGTAAACAAGAAAGCAGCAAGGAAGAAAGAAATGGGAGGGCGACCCCTAGCAAGCTGGCCTTTCCAGAGAGCACAGATTGATTTCACCGAATTACCAGAGAAGGGAGGTTGGAAATATTTACTTGTGATTAAAGATCATCTGACAGGGTGGGTGGAAGCCTATCCGACTAGGAGAGCCACTGCCTCCAGAGTAATCAAGATCCTGTTAGAACAGTTCATTCCTCGTTATGGGATGATGGAAGCTATTGATTCTGACAGGGGGACACATTTTACACAAAAAGTGCTGCAGTCTGTGATGGGAGAAGTTGGGGTGAAATGGGATTTACACACCCCGTGGCACCCAGAATCCAGTTCAAAAGTGGAAAGGGGGAACGCGGAATTGAAGAAACATTTGACCAAATTACAATTGGAAAATGGGTTACCATGGACAAAGAACTTATCTTTGGCACTGCTTAGAATCAGAACATGTCCAAGGAAAGACACTGGGGTCTCTCCATTCAAGATGCTAATGGGGCGACCCTACTTGGCAAAAATAGGGAATCCAATTCCTGAATTCAAAGATTTGTTCTTGAGAAAATATTTGCAGGCCCTGTCCAGGTCTTTGCTTTCTCTCCATAAACAGGGACTATTGGTGCAACGACCACCTCTTGCTGGGAGCCAACATCCCTTTGAGACTGGAGATTGGCTTCTGATAAAGACTTGGAAAAGTGAGAAGCTGCAGCCCAGCTGGGAAGGCCCGTATCAGGTGCTGTTGACAACTGAATCTGCAGTTCGCACTCGGGAAGGAGGCTGGACGCATTACAGCAGAATCAAAAGGGCACCGGAACCTGAGAAACCTTGGAAGGCCATTCCAGTGGACGGTCAGCCGTTGAAGTTAACTCTGAAGCAGTAACATGCAGCTGATTTGCCTAGTGACTATTTACTTACTCATGAGCAGGATAGGAGGAGAGACTGAAATAAAGACAAAAGCTAAGACTGAGGGACAATGTGATCAATGCATAAAAACAACAAAAACAGGGACACAAGTGACAAAGACTCTAATTTTCCATACTCAACTGAGTTGCAGGAAAAGAGACTCCGGGACTTGTATCTACAATGGGACATCTTACTCCATTTGTAAGGATGGAGGGAATGTCAAATGTTATGACCCGAAGGGTCCCACACATAGGTACACTATAAAGATTCAGGCCAGGAACAAGGTAATGGTGAACCATGACTTCTATAATCCCAAGGTGTCACAGTCAGTAACCTTTGATGCCTGCGAGGCAATGGATGAGGGAGATAATGGGTGTGGGTCTTTGAGTTGGAGGAGAGCATATGCAAGAAATGAAAAATACATGTGTGCTAGGAGAAGAGCCTCATGGGATGACTGCGGTTATGGCACCTTCTGTACTGGGCTGCTTTGGGAGAAATGTATTACTTTTCAGACAATGGGGCTAACGGTAAGACCAGATACTATCCCAAGATTAGACAGTGCAAAGAAGTTGTACATGAATAGGCTGAGGGTACCCGATGCCAATTGCCCTTGTCATAAGTGTAATCCCATTAATCTTACATTCCCGATCCCTGAAAATTGGCTGAAACCCCAATCCTGGAAAGGATATCAAGATGAATATGGGTTAGGGATAGACGGGACAGAGGCCAACCCATCTGTGAAACTCAAGATTCAGGTGATCAAACATAGTCTGAATCCTATCGAAAACTCTCTGTTTTACTCTTATTATCAGGAGTTTCAAAAACTACAAGATGTAGTCTTGCCCCCAAAAGCTCAAAATATGTTCCTGGCCCTAGCTGAGACTATTGCTAAAGAATTGACGGTCAAGAACTGTTTTGTGTGTGGTGGAACCAACATGTGAGAGCAGTGGCCATGGGAGGCTCAAGAGGTTAATTATACCTATGTAGCAGAGAGCCAGGCCAATTATACCTTTAAGCAAAAGGGAGAAGAAATATGGGCTATTACCACTAATCTAGTAGGAAATGTATGTTACCAGAGGAACCAAACCACAGATCGAACCATCAATGTGGGGTCTCTGTGGTGTCTAGGGGTATGGGAGAACCAGACTTGGTGGTCCGGGGGAAACATCTCTGAACCAGCAAGGTCCTTAGAAAGTGTAAGTAAAATGGATTTTCTGAAAACACCTGAGGAACAGAAACCCTGGACAACCCCAGATGGGTTGTATTGGATTTGCGGCAGGTATGCGTATAATATCCTCCCTGCAAAGTGGTTTGGGTCATGCGTTCTGGGAGCAATAAGACTGAGTTTCTTCTTATTACCTCTCAAGCAACGACAGGTATTAGGAGTGCCAGTGTACGAAGAAATAGGGAACATTAGGGTGAAACGAGGGACAAAGGACATCCATAAAGGGGTCTGGAAGGATGCTGAGTGGCCGCCAGAGAGAATAATTTATTATGGACCGGCCATGTGGGCGGAGGATGGGACTTATGGACATCGAACCCCGATTTACTTATTAAATCGCTTAATCTGCTTGCAAGCTGTAGTAGAAATAATCACAAATGAAACTATATTGGCTATGACACATTTAGCTAAAGAAAGTGCATGCTCGAGAACATATATAATGGAAAATCGCTTGGCTCTGGATTATTTGCTTGCTAAGGAGGGAGGAGTATGTGGGAAATTTAATTTAACAAACTGCTGCATCAAAATTGATGAGAGTGGAAAGGTGATCCAGGAGATAGCAGACCGAATGGTAAAAGTAGCCCTTGTACCGGTCCAGACTTGGGAAGGATTCAATATGGGGAACCTGTTTGGATCCTGGTTTCCTAAGCTCCCAGGGTTACAAGCCATAGTAGCACTCATTGGTATCATTGCAGCGGGATGTGTAATACTACCATGTGTTCTTCCTATATTCATCTGCACGATAACTAGCACTCTCTCCCTGATAGCCAAAAGGCAGGTTGCTGAACAAATGATGGTGTTAAGACAACAATATGACCCCTTGGGGCACCTGGAGGAATCTCCTGAAGAAGGATGGAAGACAGCAGACTTGTTATTAACTGAGTTTGAGTCAAGGATGGAACAAGAAAAGGGGGGATTGTGAGAAGTGTTAATTAAAGTATCCATTTTTATGACTCAAATCTCATGTTGAAAGGGATGTCTTTGAAGTAAGGAAGTGCAGTACCAGGCACCAATTAAAAATGTTGACCGATCTTAGAATGCCTTTGAAGTGCCAGGAACTATCGAACTCTCTTGGAATGTCTTTGAAATGCCAGATACCAATTAGGGAAGTGCCTGCTATGAGCTAGGTACCATAAGGTAATAAATTGTAACTTGTATCCTGAAAGGTAGATTGTAAACTAAGCCATTTGCATAATGGGGGGGGTAGTTTTAGGGTATAAGAGTAGAGCAAAAGCTATGTTTTGTGTTCCTCCCAGCTGCCAATACACATCTGCAGATGTGTATTCAATAAAGCTTTTTCCTTGGATCAACTTTGAATCCTGGTGGTCTTTTTGCGCTGCCACCTCACACGACGAACCCTAATAAATGCCTTCCAGCTCTCAGTGACTAGGGACACAACCAGGCAAATAAATCAGAATATCAATAATATGTTAGAAAAACTATAGCAAGCATGGTGAAGCAAGGGAATTGTCTTCAGAATGAGCAACGGAGGACTCCCAGGTATGACCTAGCGATGGCAGCAAGTAGCTTACAGCACGTTTTATCAACCTTGACAACTTTAAATTGTGTCGAATTCTGGGAGTTGAAGTCCATAAATCGTCAAGTTGCCAAGATTGATAAACACTGGCTTAAAAGCATCTGCCTCTTTGCTGCCACTGGTCTTTAGAATATCTGCAGTATAGCAACATTTTACCTTTTGAACGTGCAAGGTTTTAGTCGCCCTGCCTGTAGCAATCCGCTAATGACTTCTGGCGGATACGGTTTAAATCGCGTGCGGAAATTCTCAGCGAGGGTGCCATGTTTTAAACGGGTAGCTTCGAGATTCCTCAACTTTCACGTGGGTATCTCGAGTCCCTCTCTCGCCTCATCCTTACAGAAGTTCGGCGGGTTTCCTATTAAGTTCACAGTCACATGTAGCTTTCTCCATCTCTATTAATATGTCCTATCTAGAATTATCTATCTCTTCGCCGCCATTCGGATTTTGATAGCCCTCAAAATGTAAAAAATACATGAATTTAATATTTAATGTGAACCCTGGGTTTCATGTCACACGCATGCATACGAGGAAAAAAAAAAACTCCCCTTCCGATGCCATGTTTGGGTCGGGCATAAGAAGGCCAATCGATGTTCTCGACTCATCCCCACGACGCCCTTTGTTCCCCGCCCTCCACCTTTGAAAAGGGCAGTGTGTGGGCACTGGTCTCATGTCTTATGTGGGCTGTCAGAGGAAGCGGAGTCTGGGGGTGGCGGTTGTTTAGAAGAGGAGGTGTGGGGCAGCGGAAGTATCCTGGGAAGGGTTAAAGGTGAGAGGTCAGGATTCCGGCTGCTGAACCCCAAGGGGGCTGGGAGGGAGCGGATCTCTGGTGCTTAAGCGAGGAGGGGAAAAGAAATAAGAGGCAGGATAAGATAATATGCGTCACCCCACTTCCCCGCCACTTCCTTTTGGAGCCCTGTTCAGGGGGCTGAGGAGAGAAAGGAAAGATTTGTGCCGGGGGGCGTCCCTTCTTCCTCACAGTGCTGTCTGTCGGTATGTGCCCCACTCCCTTGCTTTTATTCCAGGGCTGTATTATTTACTTTGGTGCCCTTTTTGGCTCTGCCCCGTTGGAAAGGGGGACTTTCCTCCCTGCATAGCCTTCTCTGCACCCCACTTCCCCCACAATCGGTGCATGCTCTTTCCAGAGCAATCTTGGCCATCTGAACCCCACTTTCTGCCCTGCAAACAATCGTTGGTTGCTTGCCTCTTGCAAGCTCCTGCTCTGGCTGCTTCTCCATGAGAGAACCCAGAGGTCCAGCTTCTTTCACTTTTCCAGATGTGCTGTGGCTTCTCTTGGTTTTCATACAGGCTGTTCATCGTGGCTTAACTTTTTAAATTGTCCTGGTCAATGCCAGATGTTCTGAATTCAGGCCCTGGTTACACTGCTAAGCTAAATTCCCTCTCCAACGTAGACCATGTTCCTTGGCCTTCTGTCCATTCCTGGTTTCTCATAAAAGTGCACTGAGGTGAACCTGGGCTGTGACATTCAGCTGATTAATTGGTTAGGCAAATCGACAAAGTATTTTGCTTTTCAGCTTGGCAAAAACAACCATAGGTGGCAGAAGCTGTCTTTAAAAAAAGGGGGTTATTTGAATGCCTGTTGCAGTGCTGTATTTGTGTCACTTTGAAACAAGTGTTTCCTTCCTTCCTGTGAATATTTAATATTTTCATCAGCTCAGCTTTTTAACTATGGATGAGTTGTGTTCCACTGTGCAATGGTTTAACCTCAATGTCCTCATTTTATTTGCCTGCAGGATGAGATATGGCAGATAATAAGGAAAATTGGGTAGCCCTGGTGGCTGCAGCGGAACAGTACCAGTGTCAAACAGGCAATGAAATTGTTTTGCTAGCAGCCTTCCGGTCACCACCCCCTGGCAACTGCAGCTATGCGCAGCATGGGAGTGGGGCTCTAGCAGATGCCGTTCAACACTACCTTGAAGATATTGCAGAGGTTCATAAAACCACTGCTTTCACCTATGCTGCCCTCCCTCCCTCAAACCCTCATCCACCTCCCCAACAAGGACCCTATTCCCAAAGTTACCCTCCTACTCATGCTCCAGATGAACCTGCCTCACACAGGACACCTACCTTCCTGCCTCAGGATTCGGGAGGCCATGAAGATGATGATGGAGACAGAAATACATTGACTGAATTGGAACAACCCAGTGGGAAAGACCCTCCTAGTGACACTACTGGTATGTTTCTGTCCAACAAGTTTGCATTTATAGCTTGTTTTTCTATAAATCATTTCAAGTAGCCTGCAATAAATATATAACTGTCAAATATCAACCCAGTAGGCTGCTCACCCCAAAGCTTTATTTGAAAAGCCAGGGTTGGAGAACACTATTGAAATTACAGCATAGAGGTACAGACCTAAAAGCACTGCTTTTTTTAAAAAAGTTCTATAACAAAGGTCAGCCTTCCCAAGTCAGATGTTCTTCAGATGTGTCAGACTTTAACTCCCAGGACCTTCCAGCCAGCATCTGGCTATAAGGCCCAGGGGAGTTAAAATCCAACCACCAGATTCCTGAATGTAGAAGTCCAAAATAAAGTTAAGAGTGTAGTGAGCTATACAGGTGTTTTGCCCCATTTTATTACCTTTCTTGCCACAGTTAAGTGAATCACTGCAGTTAAGTTGATAACCCGGTTAAGTGACTTTGCTTGTCAGAAGGTTGCAGAAGGTGATCACGTGACCTTTGGACACCGCAATGGTCATAAATATGAACCAGTTGCCAAGCATCTGAATTTTGATCACACGACCATAAGCAAGGGGTGGGATGCTACCGTTCTGCCTGGTTCTAAAGAACCGGTATCTCTGAAAAGAGCAACAGACACCAAACCAGTTCTGTGTTTGCTACTACTTATCCCACCCAACTGCCTGGGCTCTTACCTGTCCTTTATTTCCTGCTTTTTCAACCTCAGCTGCTTTGTGTGGCACAGCTGAGGTTGAAAAAGCAAGAAAAGGGGCTTTTCAAATGCTGTGCACCTGTGCAGTGCTTTTCAGCTGTCCAGGTGGCACAGCTGATGTTTTTTTTAATATGCATGTTCAAAACGTAGTCACTGAACCAGTAGTAACACTGGTTGAATCCCACCCCTGACCATAAGGATGCTGCAAAGGTTGTAACTGTGAAAAACAGTCATAAGTCACATTTTTCAGTGCTGTTATAAACTGTTGTAAGTCAAGAACTACCTGTATTTTAACTGAATCTGTTAAGAAAAGCAACCTGATTCACACATTGTGCCAAACCTTGACTTGCTTAAACATAGTTTTAGAACAAACACTGTAGACTTGTATAAAAAGAAAAGCCACATTGAATTATGGCCTGGTGAGATGCTTGAAGGCACTAGCTTCGCATCACATTCTTTAGCAGGATAAACACTAGCTGTGCACTAGTAACACTTTTCCTTTCCTGTTGTTACAGTTGTGACAAAACTTGCCTCTGCTGAAGTGAAAAGGCACATTCCAGGGTATTAGGTTTGACAGAAGAGTGAGTAGCAGTTTGAGAATGAAATGAAGACACAGTAATGCACAATCCTGTGCATCCCTCTCTATCTCATTTTGGCCTTTATACAGTACTTTATTTTTCTGCTAAAAAGGACTTACAGATGAACAAGCAACAAGCAAAAAAAAAATTTACAGGTTAATTTTATTATAGCTAATAAGCCAATGGAAGGAAAGCAGAATAACAAATTGTTGGTGTGTCAGAGCCTGAAAGGAAAAAAATGAAATCACAGCATTTAAAGGTCCCCTGAAAAAGCAATTTCTTAATAGAAAATGAATGAGTGTTCCAGAATTGGGGTCTTCTGTCAAAAAGGCCCAAGTATTTATCTGCTGCAGCTCACAACCAAGTCTCAGCTGAAGATCTCATTGATAGGTTGATATATCTATATATATAAAAGCGAAAAAGCACTCATGAGTCATCACAAAATCTCCAGAACAGTAAAGCCTACAAACTTGAAATTTGGCAGGTATGTTCCTCTGGGCTTCTAGGTGCTCAGTAAGAAAGGATTTTTTGAAATGACCATCAGAGCATCAGTATTTCCTATATTATTAACACACACTGATGCTAAGGAGTTCTAGTCCCCCTCCCCACCTGAAAAGAAATCTCTTCCAAATGCAAAACACAAGCAGAGGAGTTTGTTTCAGTTTTACTTTCACAGCAGCAAACAGCTTTACTACAGAACAATTGAGTTAAGCCATGCCCAGGCTCCTTGCTGTTTCCTTCTTGCTCACAGAGCAAATACTGTTTCAGTTTCTAAACACCCCTCAACTCACACACACTGACAGGACGCTAGCCAGATGAATACCAATGGATGCTGGTAGGCAGAGGCATACTTCCCCCCCCTTATTTTCCTCCCCAAAAACATGTCCTATCACATAGTTTCGTAGCAAAGCATGGGTACCCTGCTAGTAGTAGTATAAAATTTCAAATTGGTTTTGTGTTTTGAAAGATGCATTACGGCTATATTAAGTGTGAATTTACAGGTGAAACTTGAAAAATTACAATATGTGCAAAAGTTCATTTATTTCAGTAATGCAACGTAAAAGGTGAAACATATATGAGATAGAGCTTTTCATGAGCTATTCTAATTTTTTGGGTTTCACTTGTCACAATTCATATCAGATTATAGATGCAATAAATTACATTTAGATATCACTTTTTGGGTGCCAAGAAACATTTCATGTAGCTTAATTTGAGAATCCTCAGAATTCTTAAAGGTACTTTACTCATTGCAGAAAGATTGGAATAGAAGTCATTTATGAGCACATGGTTGAAAAAGGAGATGGAATACTTTCATAGCTTCTAGTCTTAGCTATTCCATCCAATGGCTTGGGTGTGTCTTTGTACCTTGCCCCCTGAACCTTTAGCCTCTCACTGTGTGTTTAATGCACACAATAGTCCCAAGTGAAGCCTGAAGTGTGCAGAAAGGTATTTTTATCTTCCAGGCTTAGAAGAATCCATTTGATACTAGCTGGGATTGCTGGGTTGTGTGAAGAGGTGTTTCGGCCTGCAAGTTGCAAAGTACATTGTCCCATGTCTACTAGGCTCCATTTTGAGTCCCTGAATTGTATCTTGTGGAGCACAAGTAATTTCCTGCAAGCTGCAACCAGGTTTCAGTCTTCCTCAGTTGGCCTGAATGCTGTTAGCAGTGCCAGCACTGTGTAAGTCCTCCAGATGTGCTAGCTAGGTGACAGTAAGGAGAGTTTATCATATACAAGTAAATCTGGAGGACATCAATTGTAGGACATTCTATACCAAATAGCTGTGTCTTCTGTGCTGACATATTCCTGCCTTCCCTCAGGAGTGACCTGAAATTATCTTTTGTAGTTTCATCTCTTGGCAAAACAAATATGAGTATAGTGAATGCTTGCCTGGAGATATGCAAGATTATTTAAAGAGGAGCTTTTCCTTGTTCTGTTGGTGTGGCCATGGTTTTATTTTATCCTTTCAGGCCAACATGTTTTCCTTCTATGATTTTTCTTGTAATGATTTATATTTTACATTTCTTCCCATAAAGCACTCAAAAGGACAAAACAGCTTAAAAAACATGCCATACCATGTGCACTAATCAAACAGGTGGCAAGAAAGTAGGGGTAGGCAGGCACAACACAGGTTATGTAGACAGTAAACACAGTCTCAGACATAAAGATCTCAAGTGCCTATATACAAATGCACAAAGTCTGGGGAACAAACAGGGTGAACTCGAACTACGAATACATGAAGGTAAATATGATACAGTTGGAATAACAGAAACTTGGTGGGATGAAACACATGGCTGGAACATACTGGTAGAAGGATACAAACTATTCATAAAAAAACCACCCCATAAAAGAGGAGGTGGAGTTGCACTGTATGTAAAGGACCACTATATTGCTACAGAAATGCATGAAACCAAAGATGAAAACCACCTAGAATGCATATGGGTCAATATAAAAGAAAAAAAGAATGACATGACCATAGGTGTATATTATAGACCACCCAATCAAGCAGAAAATATAGATGTCCTTTTTGCCAGCCAACTAACAAACATGCAGGAAACACACAATAGTAATGGGAGACTTCAATTATCCTGATATCTTCAAAATAGTTCTGTTTAGTGTTCCTAATTTTCTGTGCCAGTTCTTCTTTATCTATTAAATCCATTTTATGTTTAGCTATATCCAGTTTCAATTTAACGTCTTTTTTCTGTGGCATTTTCTGCAGTTCTTTTTCGAGTCTTTTATATTCATCCTCCAAGGCTTTGAAAACTTGCCTTTTCCTAATATTCTTTTTTCTTGTATAGTCTATTATCAAGCCTCTGGCATAAGCCTTCATTGTATCCCAAACATTCTGTATTGAGGTGTCTTCTTTTCTGTTTTCTTTAAAGAAAAAGGCCAATTCTTTCTCCATCCATTGTGTGAATTCTTTCTCCTTTAAAATAGTATTATTTAACGTCCATCTCAATCTTTTTTTTTGTCCTTTCCATTTAATTGTCAATGGGTTATGATCCGCCCAAGTGCTTGTTTCAATATTTAGTTCTTGAACGCTAGACATTAAGTCTATTGAAATCCAAATCATATCAAGTCTGGACCATGATAAATGTCTATTTGAGTAGAAAGTGTATTGCTTAAGTTTAGCATTTCTTTCTCTCCACATGTCTTTTAAAGTTAATTCCTCTGTCATTTTAAAAAGATTTAGGAAGAGTTTTTCTATTATACTTTGCTGTTGTTGCAATATAATCAAGTTTATTGTCCACGATTCCATTGAAGTCTCCCATCATAATTATATTAACATAGTCCAATCCAGCCATCTTAATATGTAATTTTTTATAAAATTCTTCCTGTTTATCATTCGGGGCATAGATTGCAGTCAAAAGTATCTTTCTATTATTGTCCATTATTTCCACCATTAACATTCTCCCATCTTCATCTGCATAAATCAGTTTTGCTGGGATAGCCTCTTTAATATATAAGACCACCCTCTTTTCTTACATTGAGTCAAAGAGGTAAACAATTTCCTAATTTTGGTTGTAATAACAATTGTTCATGTTGCTTTTTAATATGTACTTCTTGTAGACAAATTATATCAAATTTTAGTTTCCTTAATTTATGGAAAATCTTCCTTCTCTTGGCAGCTGAATTCAGTCCGTTTATATTCATTGTAATCAGTTTTTTCTCTTCCATGATTATATTTTGTATTTAGATTTAACCACTCTCGTGGGTCTTGATTCACGCTGGTCTTTAATATCCACTTGTCCCCCCTACTGCACCTTCTTCTTTTCCAATCTCCATTTGTTCCTCTTGGGATTCAGTTAATGGAACCTCCTTTTCTGCCTCTCCTTCTCTCTCTCCAAAAACTTCTGCATAGAACAGTTCTGCTTTCTCAATTGAATCAATTCTATGTCTCTGTTCCTGCCACGTAAACATCAATCCTTCTGGGACCAGCCATCTGTAAGTCACCTCCTTTTTCAATAACATTTTGGTCAAGAATCGATATTCTCTTCTCATCTCTCTCACTCTTCTAGGTATTTGTTTTAAAACCAAAATTTCTTTACCTTTGTATTTCAATATCTTCTCTCTTGCCACTTGTAATATTTGTGTCTTCATGGATTTTTTAGTAAATCTAATATGGACTTCTCTAGGCAGGTTATTTCTCATCGCATATCTTGTAAAAACTCGATATATCTCATCTATTCCATCCATCATCTTCTCTTGTGTTATCTCCAACGCGTCCGCCAAGATTCCTACCATTATCGCAGCCAAATCTTGTCCTTTTTCTTCTTCTATGTTTTGGAATCTAAGATAGAATTCTGATCTATCCAACTCCCACCTCAACATCCCACTTTTTTCTTGTTCAACCACTGTTAGTTTATTATCAATATTTCCAATCTTCTCCTCTCTTCGTTTGCCCCCTTCTTCGACTTTTTGAAGTCTCTCCTCATATTTTGTCATCATCTGTTGAATACTTTCCACTTTTTCCTCCATCCTCCCTGTTCTTTGTTCAATGGTATCTATTTTTACCTTAAGATCTTGTATTCCTTGCATAATCATCTGGAAAGATACTCTTTCTTGTTCTTTTTCTTTATCTTGCTTTAACATTGTCTGGATTGAACGCTGTCCAGATGGTGGAGAGGCAGAGGTAGACACAGAGGCACCCGAAGGTATAAGTTTCTTACTCATTTTAAATGGTTCCAGCTCTTCGAGTTCTTTCAAATTTTAATCCAAAAAAAAAAAAAAAAAAGTAGCCAATTATAATCCAAAATGAAAAGGCCAATAATAAAAAAGAATCAATAATGGGAAAAAAAGAAGAAAAACCTAAAAAAGAAAAAAGAAAAGAGCAGAAAGAAAAAAAATTCTTCAAATTCTTCCTGACCTTAATCCAATTAAAAAGAAAAAATAATAATCTACAAAGGAGAGTAAAAAAAAAAAAGAATAAAAACCCAATAATAATAATAATAAACAAGGTCAAAGCCAAAAAGAAGGAAAAAAGAAAAAGAGAGAAAAAACAAAACAAAAAACAAGAAGAATAAATTTCTTCAAAATCCCCCACCTTAATCCAGGAAAAAAAAAAAGAAATCTCAATTGAAGAAAGAAAAAAGAAATAGTCCATTGATATACATTAAAAAGAAAAGCAAAATCCAAATAGAAAGGAGAAAAAATAAAATAGAAATAAAAAATAAAATTCAGAGGCTTCCCTTTGAAAATAAATCAAACTTAAAAAAATAAAAACCTTGATGCTGGTGGAGGGGGTGGCGGAACTAAAGAAAAGAATTTTAAAAAAAGAAAGTAAACAGCAATACACTGCACTCTATTTAATTGTCCAAGGCTCTAATTATGACTCCCTTCTCTTTCCCACGAGCTTCAAAGCAAAGCCATAAATATCCAGAAAGACACCTGTAATAATATTCTACAAGCGCTTTCCTCTATCTTATCAGAAGATGTCCTTGAGAAGAGTTCTTGTCTTTTCCCAGTTCAAGTAGAATATTTCCAAGCCTCTAGTTGGCAGTGTTACAAAGTTTCTTAGTTCTCACTTTCCCCCCTCCTCTCTGAACAGCATAGAAAAAAAAAAGAAAAGCCGGCAAGCAATACACAAGCCTATAAAAGCGAATAAAAAAATAAAAAATAAACAAAGGGAGCCTCTAGCCTAAAAAAGAAAAATCCAAAGGAAGAATAAAACATATAAATATAAAAATATAAAAATATAAAAAGGAACAGTCCAGTTATCCAGTAAATAGCAATAAAGTCCAGAAGCCAAGAAAAAAAAACAAATAGAATTCTCTCTTTGACGTCTCCCTTAAAAAAAACGCCGCTTGGTCGATTTTGTCAAAAAAAAAAAAAATCACACAGGTTTCTTCTAATAATCAGAGCGAACTTTCAAGACTCAAAAAATTAAATAAAAAAAAAAGTTTCTCACCCAACCGACAGACTCTCTCTCAGACCCGTTCTTTCTGGAGCCGCCCCGACTTCAGCAGCATGGGGGCTGCCTCTCCGCCGCCAGCAAGAAGAGCTTCACCCGGGTCTTCCAGGGATTTTGCGATATCCCCGGAGTCCTCAGGGTACGCTCTTCACGATAGCTGTCTCTACGGGACAGCATGGGTCCGTTTGGACAGGCTGATAACGGAGATATCGGCTGCAATCGAGGAGCTCGATTGCAGACCGTATCGTCACGGCGCAAGCTCCTCCCATCTCTGAAGATGCAAATAAGCCAGGTAGATGGCTAGCATATAAGTTAAGAAAGGAGAAAGAGTTGAGGAAAATATTGCAGTTAATAGATGACCAAGGTAAAACTTGTCATGGCAGCAAAGAGAAAAAAGAAATTATCTATGATTTTTATAAACATTTGTATAAGAAAGAAGATATTGATGAGGAGAAAGTTAAACAATATTTGCAGAATGCAAATTTACCTAAGATTCCTAAAGAGACTGAAGAAATGTTAGGAAGTAATATAACAATGATGGAGTTAAGCCAAGCACTTAAGAAACAAAATAATGGAAAGGCACCAGGTCCAGATGGGTTTCCTGTAGAATTTTATAAAACCTTTCAAGAATCATTGTGTATTCCACTCTTAGAGGTTATGAATGAAGTCATGTTAAAAAAGATAACACCTAAAACATGGTCAGAGGCTTATATTACACTTATTCCAAAAGAGGAGGCGGATTTACTTCAAATTAAGAATTATAGACCGATTTCCTTATTAAATGCAGATTATAAAATTTTTGCTTCAATATTAGCGGAAAGATTTAAAAGTATTTGAACAACTTCATCCACCCAGATCAAAATGGATTTCTGCCAAAGCGACAAATTAGAGACAATATGAGAGTGATTCTGGACACCTTGGAATATTATGAGGCGCATTCTGAAAAGCAAATGGCTTTGATATTTTTAGATGCTCAAAAGGCATTTGATAATGTAAATTGGAGATTTATGTTACTTTTAATGGAACAGATGGGCTTTGCTAGAAGATTTATTCAAGCAATAGAAGCAATTTACAATGAACAAACAGCTAAGGTAATGATGGAGGAGAATTTACAGATCCTATTAATATAAGAAAAGGCACAAGACAAGGTTGTCCTCTTTCTCCCTTGCTATTCGTATTGACTTTGGAAGTGTTGAATAGAAATATCAGAGAAGATAAAACTATAAAAGGAATGAAAATTAAAAGGAAGAATTTAAACTACAAGCTTTTGCAGATGACCTAGTTTTTATCCTGGAAGATCCTATAGAAACAGCCCTGAAGCTGTTGGAAAAGATAGAGGCATATGGGGAGGTGGCCGGTCTGAAAATAAACAAAGATAAAACAAAGATTTTATCAAAGAATATGTTGCTGAGACAAAGGGAAGAACTGGCAGAACTGTTAAAAATTCAAGTTACAAATAAGGTTAAGTATTTGGGGATATATTTGACGTCAAGATGTAGTACATTAAAGGAGAACAATTATATTAAACTTAAACAACAGATAGCTCAAGATTTGAAAAAATGGGAAAACCTACAATTGTCATTAATAGGAAGGATTTCAACAATTAAGATGAACATTTTACCCAGAATCTTATTTTTGTTTCAAACAATACCAATTAGACTTGGAAAAGAATATTTTGAGGATTTAAATAAAATTGTTTTGAAGTATATATGGCAAGGCAAGAAAGCAAGGATAAAGTTAAAGCTTTTACAGGATGCTAGATCTAGAGGAGGGTTTGGCCTGCCTAATTGGGAGTTGTACTACCAAGCTGCAAATTTGATGTGGGTTAAAGAATGGATAACATTAAGGAAAACCAGATTGTTGACATTAGAAGGTCATGATTTGTTGTTGGGTTGGCATGCATTTTTATGGTATAAGGAACTAAAACACAGGGGTATTTTAGAAGACATTATATACGGAGTCTCTGTGGTTAAATTGGGAGAAGACAAAAAAAACAATGCTATCTGAAAATTCCAGTTTGGTTATCGACGATAGAAGCGTTTTCTTACCCTATAATTTATAAAAAGGAACAAACAGTTAGCTATGGGGAATTATTAGATGAAAAGGGTGAACTTAAATCGATACAAAAATTAGAGGAACAAGGTATACAGATGAATTGGTTTTCATATTTGCAAATACATGCAAAGTATCATGAGGATTCCAAAACAGAGGGATTTTATGATAAACAAACTGATTTAGATAAGATTTTGATGGGTACTGATGAAAAGGTGATTAAAAAATTATATGGTTACTTATTGGAAATTAAGCTGGAGGAAGAACAAGTTAAGGAAACTATGATTGCTTGGGGAGGAATTTTGGATATGGGATTGATTTAGAGAAATGGCAGAATTTATGGTTGCAAAATTATAAAATGACAATGTCTACAGCCTATAAAGAAAATTTGTATAAGATGTTTTACAGGTGGCATTTTCCCCGACAAGGATAGCAAGAATGTTCAAGAACAAATCCGAAAAATGCTGGAAATGTCATCAGAAACCTGGTTCATACTACCATATGTGGTGGACCTGTGAGGATGCTAGAAAATATTGGACTAAAATCCACACATGGCTGGAAAAAATGACAAAGAAGCACATAGACTTGAAACCGGAGTATTTTTTTATTGGGAATCTTACCAGATGCTTATAGTAAAGAGTTGAAATATTTGATTGTAAATGTATTGACTATGGCTAGGATTGTATTTGCAAAGAATTGGAAAAATGAGAAAATTCCATTACAAGAAGAAGTTATAAAGAAAATATTGGAATGTGCTGAGATGAGTAGATTGACTTTTGAAATTAGAGAGCAAGAAGATAAACAATTTTATATAATTTGGGATCTTTTCTATCAATGGCTGAATGATGAAATACAAAAATAGAGTATTTGAAATGCTAGATAATAAGGAATAATATTGAATTTATTTTTCTTTTTCATTTTTGGTATTGGATATTATACTTATATAATGGTATTCTTTTTCCTTTTTTTTCTTTTATTTTAGGATAGAATTGGCACGATTATATGATTTGTTTTAGAATAAATTACTTAAAATATAGTTATCTCACAAAGGCATGATCGAATAAAAGCGTAGTCAAATTTCTTTTTTCTTTTTTTTTAATAATGATATGATGATTTATAAGTTTGTATTGACAATAAGAATTATTATATAAGGTAATTGTAATTGTGACTATGAAGTGAACGCACAAAACTGATGAACCAACCGACTCACTGTTTGTATATAAATATAGGGGAGCTGATGTTTTTATGTTTTGTCTGTCTGTTTGTATGTTAAAAAACAATAAAAACTTTTATAAAAAAAAAAAAATTATCCTGATATCAATTGGAAAACTAATTCTGCACCAAGTGAGAAATCAAATACGTTCCTAACCAACCTAGCTGACAACTTTGTTGACCAAAAGGTAGAGGGTGAAACTAGAGGGATAATAAAAAAACAGATCTGCCAACATCTAGAAACAAGTAAAGTAATAACTAGCAGTCAGCACGGGTTTGTTAAGAACAGATCATGCCAAACCAATCTTATTTCATTCTTCAACACAGTGACTAAATTAGTAGACCAGCAAAATACTGTGGACTTAATATACTGTATTTAGATTTCAGCAAGGCATTCGACAAAGTAGACCACAACCTACTTCTTAGTGAGCTAGAAAAAAGTGGAATAGATAGCACCACCATTAGATGGATTCACAACTGGCTGGCAAACCATACTCAACGAGTAGTCCTTAATGGGTCTAAGTCTACATGGAGGGAAGTAAGCAGTGGGGTGCCACAAGGTTCTGTCTTAGGCCCAGTACTCTTCAGTATCTTCATTAATGACTTAGATGAGGGAATAGAAGGGGAACTTACCAAATTTGCAGATGATACTAAGCTAGCAGGAATAGCTAATACCCAAGAAGATAGGGTCAAGATCCAGATGGATCTTGACAGACTAGAAAACTGGGCCGTATCTAACAAAATGAAATTCAATGTAGAGAAAAGTAAAGTCCTACACTTAGGCAAGAAAAACCAAAAGTACCCATATAGACTGGGTGAAACCAGGCTCAATAGCAGTAACTGTGAGAAGGATCTTGGAGTCTTAGTGGACAACCAGCTAAATATGAGCCAGCAGTGTGCAGCAGCAGCCAAAAAAGCTAATGCAATCCTTAATTGTATTAACAGAGGGATACAATCAAGATCAAGGAAGGTACTAATACCACTCTATAAAGCCTTAGTAAGACCACACCTAGAATACTGCATCCAGTTTTGGTCACCACATTATCAAAAAGATGTTGAGGCTCTAGAAAAAGTACAGAGAAGAGCAACCAGGATGATGAGGGGACTGGAGGCTGAAACATATGATGGACGGTTGCAGGAACTGGGCCTGGCTAATCTAGTAAAGAGAAGGACCAGGGGGAGGCATGATAGCGATCTTCCAATATTTGAGGGGCTGCCACAGGGAGGAAGGGGTCAAGCGCCTGTAGGCCAGACAAGGAATAATGGATGGAAACTGAACAAGGAGAGATTCAACCTGGAAATAAGGAGAAACTTTTTTTTTTAATAAAGTTTTATTTGGGTTTTCACACACACAAAATACAATTAAAACATCTTTTTTGAAAATAGCATGGTCCCGGGTTACACTTTATACAGACACAAAACTCAATTTCATGCTCCTTTTTGTATTCTATTCCATATCTTATACTATTTTACATTTTCTATATAGTTTTTCCCCTCTTTTAATTTTCTCAACTTTATTTTGATTATCTCATTTCAATTCAAATCATTATGTTTATACTTTTGTCCTGTTTCAATTTCATATTATCTTTTCTCATTAAACAAATTTTCTCCTGTAGTTACTAATTGGAGTATGACACCTTGATATCTTTTTAATTTTATCCATTCAACTCTTATTTAAACTTCAATATATACCTTAAGGTTATAACATTCAATATAATACATAATACATAACTTCCAGTTGAATTCTGTTTGGTACATTCTTAAAATACTATATTCTTAAAGAAAGGGTTATAAATATATGTAATTAAAACCCTCATTCCATTCCAATTCAGTTCTATCATTAATATTCATTAAAGTCTTAACATCTTTAACATTTCGTTTCAATTAAATATACTTCCTTTCCCCTATTTCTCTTCACTTATGTTTTATAAATCATTATTCATTTTATTACATTTATTTATTAACAAACATTCCACTAAATTACGATAACTATTTTATCCATCATTTTGATCATACATTGTTTCATATTTTCTGAAATTATTTCTATTTCTAATATAACAATACTATCTTATGTACCTTTGCAGAATCCCTTTTTCAATTAGATTTTCACCCATTATCTCTAAGTAGGCCCTGTTTCTCTATATCTTTTTTCTGTCTTTTATAACTTCTTTTCCTTTCTTCCCTCTCTTCTTCTCCCTCCCCTTTTACCCCCTTGTCTCTCTACTTCTAATTCTCTCTTCTGTATTTCCCTCTTCTGTTGCTTTCTGATTTTATACTTATTTTTCAAACTATTCTTTTTGGGGGTTTTCCAAATTTTAAATTTTTCATTCTCTTTCCCCCTTTCCTTTTTTTTCCCCACATAAAATTACTTCTTTATGAAAGATGGCTTCTTCTTTGTCCCAGTCTTCTTGTTCTGCAGGCATTTCTTGTTGTTTCTCATAGTTCCAAATCTCGATTTCTAAGAATTGAAATACGAAGCCAAAAGAACCTCTCCCTTCTTGTGCAACTTCTTTGTACTTTTTAAGTTCCATTTTCAGTTCTTCTAAAAGTGGTGCCATTTTAAACACTTTTAAACAACCACCCGATTGATTTTAGTCATTCAAATGCAGTAACCAAAAATCCAGAAGTCACCAAGTAATCCAAATACTCCCAAGCTGTTTCTTCTTACTTCTTTTTTCACTTTCTCTTCCTGAGGTTTTACTATTTTGTTTCCATGTTTCAGTTAAAATGTATCTTTTAGAAGTCTTGTTGAGATTTTACTGTAAGTTCTTTTTAATTCCAGGCAGTCTCCTCCCTTCCAGATCCTTCCCTTTTATTCTTTTTCTTTCCTGCTTTCAAAAGCTTTTAAATATCCAGAAATCTTTATTATCCCTTTGTCATTTTATTTTCAGCTTAAATCCCTATTGATGTCAAAGTGGATTTTTTTTTCAATTTCTTGCTTAAGTCTCTTAGCTGTCAGTATAGGGAAAGGAAAAGGAGAGAAAAAAACCCAAATCCTTTCCCTTTTCTCTCTCCTCTGCTTGAAAATCTTCTTTGGTAACAGTGTTATTTTTTTTTATAGTTTAAATTCCAGGGTACCTTATTTTTTGCTTTTGCTGTTTGACCTGGTCAACCAAAACTTTCTCTTCTTATCTTCCTCCTGCACATTCTTTTCCGATTGAATTCTTCTTTGGGGTGGCTGTCAGCCATTTCTGACCACCGCTGCAACCGCCTTTGGGAAAGGGAGTAATGGCCAGCTGAGGAGGAGAGATGCAGCTCTCCTCAACCCTGCAGGCAGTCTCCCCCCTCTTTACCACCTCTATGGGGTGGCTTAGCCCCGAAACCAGCCGGCTCGGGGCGCTCCAGAGGCAAGCACGAATCAAAACCGTGCAGAGTCGCAGTTTCAGTCTGTTGCCGAAGAAGCTGAAAACGGAAGCCCGAAATAAGGAGAAACTTTCTGACTGTGAGAATAATCAACCAATGGAACTGCTTGCCCTCGGAAGTTGTGGGAGCGCCATCACTTGAGACTTTCAAGAAGAGATTGGACTGCCATTTGTCAGAAATTGTGTAGGGTCTCCCGCTTGGGCAGGGGGTTGGACTAGATGACCTACAAAGTTCCTTCCAACTCTGATTATCTGTTAAATCTGTTAAATCTCATAAAAATACTGTAATTACAAAAAATTACGATAGTTGAAACTGAAAAATCTGAAGGGTCCAGAAAAGTCTGGATTCCTTTCATAAAAGTGGAAAGACCAGGAGCTGAATGTGATTTTCCTTGTAGTGCCATCCACAGTTTGGAAATAAGATAGAAACCCAACTAATAGAGTTCAGAAAATGAGGCCAGAGGTATGTCTTTAAGAAGGCCTCTTCTGTTGACCTTAATATTCAAACAGGCATGTGGCATTGGGAGTGCTTGAGATATTAAGGCCATAACTTGTTTAAAAAATAATTACTGCAATCACTGTTGTTATCTTCATCACACCCCTTTAAGATTTGTGATTGAGGGATGGAACCATAGTATCTCTAGAATTAGATCTAACAATCCGACTATAAAGTCACACTGGTTGACAGTATATTTTGATTTGCTTGAACAGTAGGTCATTAGTTACCCATCCCAAAATATTCCATTCTTCCTTCAGACTATTCTGATCCTGGCTGTTTAGCAAGTAACTGGAGCAATCCAGAACAGCCAAAGTCCAGAGAAGGAACAGAATGTTTGATGCCTCAGAACATTAGGTTGCACATGTATATATCATGTATAAAAGGCCCCAGGGAAGCCTGTTTGGCCTCCCCCTTCTAAGGTTTTAAGTTAATAAAAAAAAGAATCTCTTTTGCTAAGCCTTTTAACTATTGATTTTGATTTGTTTTCATGTTTTATACTTTGCTGTAGCTTTATAAGCTTCATTGGGGTGGGGTGGGTGGGTGGGTGTTATATGGATAGTCCTTGAATTATGACCACAATTGGGACCAGAATTTCTGTTGCTAAGCAAGGTGGTAAGTGAATCATGCCTGTATTTGACTTTTTGTGCCATAGTTGTTAAGTGAATCCGGCTTCTCCCATTGATTTTGCTTGTGTTGGAAATAACTCAAAGCCAAGAAAATAAACTTGGATTGTTGAAAACAAAGAGGATTTATTAAAAAGAAATAACAAGACGGTTTGCAAAGCATCGGTGGTCTTTAGAACCTTAACAAGCAGGTTCAAAATCAAAAGCCACACCTTTAGAACCTCAAAACATACTTTATATAGAGTTTCATCTCATCACCCAAGTTCCCTCCTTCTTTGAGACTCATTCCCTCCCAAGTTCAAACTCATTGGATTTGCCCTCAGGTGTTGCAGCTAATCCCAGGATGTCTCCAGGGAGAATTGTCTCCTTCCATTATGTTCTCATCTGTACCCCACTGTACCTCTTACTTTGGCTGCCCACATGGCATCTTTCTGTTGTAATGACGAAGCAGTCGAGGTGTTTGATCATGATCAACTGATTCATGATGAACTTTATTGGAGTCTAGTCTTGCATTTATACACATTTTCAGTAATCCTCCAACATTGGTTAACTTTGGTTTCTGCTTGACTTTTGTTATTGTTCAGCATAGTAACTAACACAATGATCTCTAGTCAAAGTCCAACATATGTTTACTTCCTCTCTCTAATCCTCCTTTAGATGAGTAACTTTGTTTGCCTGAGTTGTATTTGCTTTGGAAACATTCTTTTCTCTGAGGTTTGCCATCAGATAGGAACATTCCTGCAATTACAACTCTACATCTTTCCTTAGCTTTAAGGAATGTAGCATTCCCTCATCAGGGCCTCTTTCTAAGCTCATCATATACTACCATTTTTCCAAAAAGATTGTAACATCAAACCGTCCCCCTTGAAAATAATAATATAAAAGGCATATACATAAGATAAAAATATAAGAAGGCTTAACAATGGAGCATGTCAAAAGTATAAAAGCAAAGCATGTATATACAAGGAGATATATTACATTTGCTAACAGATTAATAGAATTGGAAGGGATCCCGCAAGGTCATCTAGTCCAACCCCCATTTGAGAAACCTTTAAGCATCTTATATACTATTTTATTTTTGAATTTACTTATTTCTAACACTTGTCAGAAGTGGGCTGGGAAGGTTGCAAACAGCAATCGCAGGATTCCAGGACACTGCAAGCATCATAAATACCTGTTGCCAAGTGCCCAAATTTTGATTTGTGGGGATGTTGTGACCGTTGTAAGAGTACCAGTCATAAATCATTTTAGTTCTGTTCAAATGGTTCCTAAATGAGTGACTAAGTCAAGAATTACTTGTATAAACAGAAATAAGTGCTATAACATTATTTGACATATCCCACCTTTATTTTATACATAATATAAAATACATTTTTATAGCATATGTAATTCTCCCATTTTCCCCACAAAAACTATCTTTTTTAAAAAATTATTAATGAACAACAAACAGAAAAAAACATTAAAAACAATTAATGTGCATACATAACAAAAAATACAAATTTACAAGTGTACATAAATATTAATCATCTTTGCTGGAGTTACTCCTTTTTTTTAACCAGTGGTAAAACTTCTCCCAAATTCTGTAATAATCAGATTCAGTCTTATCTTTTAATTCTTGAGTTATTCTATCCATTTCAGTGCAGGACCAAATTTTTCTAATTATTTCCATCTCTTCTGGCATATCATTTCCTTTCCATCTCTGGGCAAGAGCTAGTCTCACAGCAGTGGTGATATGGATTATTAAATATATTATCTCTTTATTATATTTCCCCACATTGATTCCCAACAAGAAAATTTCAGATCTGAACTCTTTTACACATCTCTTCTAACCAGTTTCTGATTTTCAGCCAATATATTTGGGCTTTTTCACATTTCCACCATACATGGTAATATGTTCCAATTTCTTTACTGCATTTCCAGCATTTTGGAGATAATTTCAGATACATTTTTGCTAGTTTTGATGGTGGGATGTGCCATCGATAAAACATTTTTAGTAAATTTTCTTTATATGATGCTGCTAGGGTAATTTTCCTATTCCTGCCCCATAAAATTTGCCAATCTTTCAGATTTATACCGTATCCAAAATCTTTCATCGATGCCAGCATCGTTTCTTTCACCTTTTCTCCTTCCAATTTACATTCCAATAGTACTTTATAATTTTTTTAAATCAGTTTCTCGTCCGCTCCTAATAATATTTTATCTAATTCTGTTTTCCGTTTACTAATACCCCATTCTTTCATATCTTTACTATACCTTGATTGTAACTGTAAGTAGGCCCACCGTTCTATCTCAAATCTGAAATCTTTCAGCTCCTGTCTTGTTTTTAAGTTTCCCTTCTCATCTAATATGTCCTCATATGTAATGACCTGTCCTCGTCGCAATAAATGTGGGTACATTAACGCTTCCAATGTAGATAGCCAAGTTGGTATTTCAATGGAGAATTGAGATTTAGTTTTGTTCCATGCACTTAGTAAGGTCTGCCTAATTTTGTGCCTTTGGAAATAACCATGAATTTGGTGTTTGTCCTGCCACAAAAAAGCATGCCACCCTGCTTGTAGGTTATATCCTTCTAATGTTAATATTCTTTTGCTTTTAACACTTATCCAATCTTTAACCCAGGTCAGAGTGGCCACTCTATAGTATATTTCCCAGTCTGATAAACCAAATCCTCCCCTTTCAGTAGCGTCCTGTAACAATTTCAGTCTAATTCTGTGCTTTTTCCCCTGCCAAATAAATTTTGATACTAACTTATCCAATTGATTAAAAAAAATTTTTTCTAATTTTACCAGAGCATTTTGGAATAGAAACAGTAATTTTGGTAATATGTTCATTTTTAATGATGCAATTCTCCCCATAAGAGAAAGTCTTAGACTGCTCCATTTTCTGAAGTCTTCAGCTATTTTTTTAATTAGTGGGGTATAGTTATCCTCTTTAAGCATTGTACATTTTGTCGAAATTACAATTCCCAAATATTTAATTTTGTTTGTTGTCTGGATGTCCATTATCATTGTTAAGTTTTCTTTTTGTATATTTGTCATATTTTTAGTAAGTATTTTAGTTTTTTCCTTATTAATTTTTAGCCCCGCTACTTTGCCAAATTCCTCTAATTTCTCTATTAGTTTTAGTCCCGAATTTTGTGGATCTTCTAAAATAAAAACCAAATCGTCAGCGAAGGCTTGTAGTTTGTATTCTTCTTTCTTTCTTTTTAGTCCTTTTATTTCTGGTTCTTTTTAAATTATTCTCGTTAGTGTCTCTGAAGTCAAAATAAATAATAATGGTGATAATGGACATCCCTGCCTTGTTCCTTTTTGTATTTCAAATTTGTCTGTTGTATGGTCATTTATCAATATCTTAGCTTGTTGTTTATCATATATGGCAGCTACTACATTTAGAAACTTTTGCCCCAAAGTATTTTCTTGAGTCTTTCCACTATTATAGCTACAAAAATTTTATAGTTCACGTTTAGTAGAAATATTGCCCTATAATTTCCTATCCTTGTTAGATCGTCTTTTTCTTTTGGGATGATTGTAATTGTTGCTTCCTTCCACAAGTTCAGAATTTTTGCCTTATCCAGGACTTCATTAAATAATTTGAGTAATCTGTCACCTAATATTTCTTGTTGGGATTTGTATAGTTCAGCAGGGAGTGCATCTGGACCAGCCGCCTTATTATTTTTTTGTTTATTTGTTGCCTAGATAACTTCTTCCAAATTTATGCTTCTATTCAATAGACTTTTTTCCTCTTCCGATATTCTCGGAAGATTTGCTTTCTTGAAATATTTTATTGCTTTTTCTTCTGTTACAAATTCTTCTTTATATAGATCCTCATAGAATTTCTGGACTATATTCCTTTTCGTTTCTTCTTGATAACATATTTCCACCTGTTCGTTTTGTAGTTTAGTGATTCATCTTTTTTCCGATTGCTTTTTCAATTTCCAGGCTAGCCATCGTCCTGGTTTATTGACGTTCTCAAATACATTTTGTTTTATTCTTTTCATTTTGGGGGCTAAATCTTCTTTTTCAAACAGATTTATTTCATGTCTTGTTAAGTCCATTCTTGTTTTTAGCTCTTTCTGTTTCAGTTCTTCTTGTAGTTTCATCTCTAGGTTTCTATATTCCATTTCTAATGCTTTTCGCTGTATCTTCTTTTTCTTATTTTTATTCGCCATATAATTTGTCGCTACTCCTCTCATAACTGCTTTAGCTGTATCCCAGGTGTTTTGTAAGGATGTATCTTCTTTATTTTCTTCAAAGAAGAGTTTCATTTCCTTTTCCAATTTAATTTTAAATTTCTCCTCTTTTAATATCGTTCTTTGTAGGGTCCATCTTGAGGTTTTGAGTCGGCCTTTCCAGCTAAACCTAATGTAACTATGATCTGCCCACAAGCTCGGTTCAACTTCTATTTCCATTATTTCAGAGATGAGCCTCTTAGGCATCCATACCATACCCAGTCTCGACCAGGACTG
Organism: Pseudonaja textilis; assembly: GCF_049901715.1. Lineage (NCBI taxonomy): Eukaryota > Metazoa > Chordata > Lepidosauria > Squamata > Elapidae > Pseudonaja > Pseudonaja textilis. Next base: position 2,566,906 of record NW_028262864.1, on the reverse strand, counting down.
ATGTCTGAGTAAAACATGAATTGTTTCTTGTTTGGGTGATGTTCTCTCCATGCATCATAGATTTTAGCCTCGTTTGCCAAATCATGGAATTTTTTTGGTATTACCTTTCTTCTTGTTATTATTTTTGCCTTTATAATCCTTTATTTTATCTATAATTGCATTGAAATCACCTAAGATGCAAAACTCTTCATAATGCCTTTCCTTAATATTATTATATAATTTTTGAAAAAAATGTTCTTGTGGGCCATTTGGAGCATAAATTTCTATCAACAGAATATTTTTATTTTCAAATTCTATCTCTACCATCAGTATCCTGCCGTCTTTATCTTTAAAAATTTCTGTAGCCAAAATCCAACCCTTTACGTATAACACCACCCCTCTTTTCTTTTGCTTACCTAGTGACATAAAAGTGTTTCCTAATTTTCTGTTCTCTAACAAGTATTTTTGTTTCTTTTTTATATGCACCTCTTGTATAGCTATTATGTCTGCATTGAATTTCTGTAAATTTTAGAATATTTTCTTCCTTTTCACCAGGGAGTTTAGACCATTAATATTCATTGAGATTGCCTCACATTTCTCTCTTTTTTTTCAGTTTCTTTGGCTGGTATTTCTTGTTGCTCTTGTTTCTCTGGATTCTGTATATTGTCTTTCATATATTTCTGCCTTTCTTCTTCCATATCTCCTCTCCTTGTTATTCGATGAGTTTTCTTCCTTATTTTCTGCCTCTGTTCCTCTTTGCTCAACCAAGTCTTTCCTTCCTTCCTCTTCTTCCACTGCTGTCTCTCCTTCATGAGCAAATTGTTGGTCGTAGAAGTCTTCCGTTTTGTCCGTTGTATCTAATCGATATCTCTTCTCCTGCCAGTTAACCATAATTCCCTCCGGCATCAACCATCTAAAACTAATATTATGTTTTATGAGCTTCCCACAACAACAGTCTTGTGAGGTGGGTTAGGCTGAAGACATTGTCTGGCTCAAAGTCCTCCAACTGACTTCTATGCCTAAGGGAGGACTAGAAATCATAGCCTAACATTTTCTGCTTTAGTATCTTGCATTATCTTGACTCCCTGTAACGTCCTCCAATGTAATACCTTCCTTTTAATATTGGCTTCTCATTTTGAAGTACATTCCTTTCAGATGTGCTATTGTCATTTGCTGACATGAAAGGAGTCTGTGTGCAGGTCCACAGACTAATTTAGTTGCGATAATGTAAACCTCAATCCACATTTACTAACCAGAGCAGACCTATTAAGTATTATGACATGCCTTCTTCCATCTTATATTTTTCTTGTAGCATCTGAAGATTGATGTATACCAGGGCTGTCAAACTCCTGGATGCGTCACACGCTGGCCATGCCCACACCCAGTTTAGCGAAGGGGAAAAAAATTCTGATACATCATGTGATGCCGGCGTGACAATGTTAGTTTGACACCCCTGATGTATACATTCTGCCTTTTCCTTCAAGGAAATTTATAAATTAAATAAAAAGGTAGGATCTTCAAGCAGCCATTGAAATGGGCTTTGTTTCAGGTTCCAGATCAGTTGCTGAAAACTATTATATTGAACATGATTGGTTGTCACTGGTCTTTTTTTCAAACACACACACACACCATCGCTTGTGCTGTATGTAGAAAACCTTGATGTTCATTCAAGCTTGTTGATATCTTCCAACTGTGATATTATTTTTGGATACAAAAGGATTAATTCTAAAAAATGGTGGTATGAGAAAGGCAGCATTTCCATTTAGCTGGGATGATAATCAGCATTTATGTTGAGGGACAGGGTTGTAACATGAAGGATCTTGTATGGACAGCAACTGTCATTCTACATTTTAAGATAATTGTCCATTTCTAGGTCTGTTTGTGATGGACGAAGATTCTCCAAGCCAAGATTATGAGCCTTTTTTTGATTCCGATGTGGAGAGCACTGACGGTGAGTGAAGTAGCACTATGTAAGAGAGACAACACTGAACCCAGCTAATCCTTTGAGTTTTTCCCTATTCTTCCTGTTGAATAGGTATCCTCCCTTCTCAGAATTATCCAGGTCTACTGGATCAGTCCAAACCTGTGAATTTTTGGTTTCAGCTTCTTCTATGAATTCCTCTTTTGTTGTAAGGACCTTCTTGATAAACCCAGTGAGGTTCAATTACAGGTAGTCCTCGACTTACAACCACAATTGAGCCCAAAATGTCTGTTGCAAAATGAGACAGTTAAGTGAACTTTGACCCATTTTATGACCTTTCTTGCCACAGTTAAGTGAATCCCTGCAGTTAAGGTAGTAACATGGTTGTTAAATGAATCTGGCTTCCCTGTTGACTGTCAGAAGGTCACAAAAGGTAATCCCATGACCCCGGGATACTGCAACCATCATAAGTATGAGTCAGTTGCCAAGTGTTTGAATTTTGAGTGTGAAAAATGGTTGTCATTTTTTTCAGTGTCATTATAACTTTGAACAATCATTAAATGATTTATAAATCGAGAACTACCTGTACTCACAAATGAAAGCAAGTATACATGTCTCAAGATAATGTTGCAGGATCCAATCTGGGTCAATCACCAGGAGCAGAAGTTTTGTCTTCCGAGCTTTTGGACTTGTGCTGGAGCCCATCTTCAGGGAACGTCTCCCTAACAGAGTGTGTGCTGTTTATGTGTGGTATTTATAGTGCCTGTGGAAAGTGGCTTTTTAGATATTGATTGGGGTGTGTTGACGGCTGGCTTTTAAGTCATTAGCTGTTGTTTATGCTGCCCAGCCCTCACCTTCTAAATATTTGATAGACTGGTAATAAATCAGTCCTGTTGACTGGTTAGGGGCCGTTTCCCAGGCTTCAATCACTTCACTAATTGTTTTTGTGCCTGCTCATCTTAGTAGCTCCAAAATTGAATGTGTGTTCATTGCAGTGTGAGGCTGCCAATGAGTTTGAGTCTCCTGGTCTAACCGCTTATATTCTTGCAATCTGGTGGTTAGCTTCCTCCCTGTCTGTCCTACATAGTCACATGGGCAATCCATGCAGGGGATTCAGTAGATTACATTGGCAGTATCTCCCACCTCCAAGCGATCATTGGTCTTTGTTAGGAATGTAAGTCACTTAATAGTTGGGTTGGAAAATATATAAACCAGAATAGACATTTTAATACTGTCTCTTTAAGGGAATGCTCAAAGTGTAATTGGGAGTGGCTCCTCAAACGGCCATAAGATGGAGCCAGAAACCTGGGTTGTTTAGTTCTGTTCTGTTGTTCTGGAGAGTGTTGCCGTTCCTATTGAGTGTTACTGATCATAGTTCATCTTGGATTTGGTGTAAGTCAGTTACTGAACTGTTTTTGATACTGGACTTTGTTATTGGATTATCCCTGGACTGAAAACTGACTGCTTTAACTGTGAATGACTTGGACTGCTTGTTTGGACTTTGCTTAAACGTTTATTGGAAGTAAAAACCTACATGTTACAATACAGTGTATCTGTGTGCTGTTTGTGTATTATTCTTCACCACTCTCACTACGTCTCCCTGTGTGCAGTCATTCTCCTAACGGGGAATTACCTCAACACTGGTTATGGGCTCAGGCCATACCAGGCTCAGATAAGAGTTAGTGTGAATACACAATACCTTATACAGACAGCTGTTTACAATTTAATTGTGGGTTACTATCCTGGTAAAGATGGCACAAGACCCTTCAACAAGTCTATCACTGATAAACTGGTTGGATGGAACAAACTATGTTTCCTGGTCTATGAAGTGCAGTCTACTTCTGCGTAGAGAAGGGTTATGGAATGCAGTTCAAGATCCACCGGATGTAAATGCTTGGGATCCAGAAAATGAGGACGATGCCAAGAAGCTTGCTGACTTTAAATGGAACAACGAAAAGGCTCTTTGTATAATTGGACTAACACTGAGTGACCAGCAGCTAGTTCATATTCGTGGAGAAGAGTCTGCTGCTAGATGTTGGGAGAATTTGAAGAGGATTTATGTTTGTGACAGTGTAGGTGCACACATACACCTTACACGTAAACTGTTTAGAGCATGTCTTCTGAACGGTGGAGATATGTTAGCTCATTTAAACTTCATGAAAATAACTTTTCAAGAGCTACATGAAAAGGAACTGATATTTTCAGAGCTGCATCAAGTTTACATCATTCTTTCCTCATTGGATGAAAGTTATGATGATTACGTATCTTCACTGGAAGTCCTGCCCAGATATGAACTAACATTGACTGACATAACCGGAAGGTTGTTAGAAGAGGCAAGAAGACGGCTGGATAGGGACCAACTGAGGAAGGAACAACCACAAGAAGAGGATTTGTGTTCAACTGCCTATACTGTTAGGAAATGTTTTTCTTGTGGGGCTAGGGGACATATAGCTAAATTCTGTAAGAAGGGAAAACGACAATACTGGTAATCACCAGAAGGCCAAGAAGAATGTTAGTTTAGCTATGTCTAGCAATTCAACTGTAAACCATGATTTGTGGGTTGTTGATAGTGGAGCATCGCAGTGTATTACTAAAAATAGAGGTTTGTAAAGATATCTACGAGTAAGCAACATGTATTATTGGCAAATGGATGGAAGATGAAAGTGTCTGGTCAAGGTACTGCATATTGTTCTTATGTAAATGAGCATTTAACTATGTTATATGTACCTAAACTGAAATTTAATTTATTATCAGTAAGGGCTTTAGTTAATATTGGTTATGTAGTAACCTTTAGGGGAGATAACTGTATAATAGAGAAAGAGGGTAAAAGTGTTACTGCTAATTTAGAGAATGATTTATATGTGATACATGATGACCAGTTGAAGATGGCTAACTCAGTTTATAACAATGTTAAGCCACGTGATGAATGTATACATTTACTGCATAGACGTCTAGGGCACATTAATTTCAAAATGTTGAAACAAACTGTTGAATTGTCAGAGGGAGTAAAGTTAAAACCCTGTAGCAAGTACTTAAACTGTAATGCCTGTAGCCAAGAGAAAAGCAAGGTTACTCCAGCAAACAGACTAAATGGGTTTAAGACCAAAGAACCTTTAGAGGTTGTGTTTGCAGACATAATTGGTCCTAAGAAACCTAGTTTGGGAGGTGCCTGCTATGTTTTGAGTATAATGGGCCATTATGGTACGGTTTCTGCTATCTCATGAAAAACAAAACAGAAACATTCCAACATTTCTTTAACTGGCTAAGGTTTGCTGAGAGAAAAATGAAAAGTAAAGTAATTACTTTAGTTACTGATAACAGGACTGAGTTTGTTAATAAGAGATTCCAAACTATGTTGAAATTGGCTGGTGTCAAGCATAAACGTTCTGCACCTTACAGACCACAACATAACTCATTTATAGAACGAAAAGGGCAAATGTTACAAGCCATGGCTCACACTATGTTAACTGACTCAGGTTTGCCTGAAACACTGTGGGGTGAAGCCATAATGTGTAGCAATCATGTGTTAAACAATGTAGTTAACACAACAACTGGAGAATTGCCATTCACTCGTTGGCATGGCAGAAAGCCAAATTTAAGTTATCTACACACATTTGGAGCTCCAGCATGGGTGCATATTCCCTCACAAGTAAGACTGAAAGGGCAACATAGAGCTAGGAAATTATTTTTCATAGGTTACGAAGCCAACCATAGATCGTTTAGATTCTGGGATCCAGGCACACCTCATGTTTATTGTAGTGCTAGTGCAAAATTTCTTGAGCACATTGGGTGGAACAGGAACAGGAATCCAGCAATGATATTATTATTGACACCAAAGTAGTCCCTAAAGATGAAATAAGTAAACCACAAATAGCCATTAAAGAGGAAGAACAGGCACAGGAGGAAGTAGGAGAACAGGCACAGGAGGAGGTAGAAGAACAGGAGGAGGTGGAACAGGTGAGTCCACCAGTAAGCCCTGTATTACCGAGACATTCAACCCAAGTAACATGACCACCTGATAGATATCAGGCTAGAATTGTATGCCAAGTGAATACAGTTCCAAAAAGCTATAATGAACTAAAACTGTATCCTGCTAAGGATCAGGTTGCTTGGCAGAAAGCAATGGATAAGGAACTGGAATCATTAAAAACGTTGGAGGTATACGAAAATGTTAAGTGACCATCTGGTAAACATGCCATAGGATGTAAATGGATTTATAAACTTAAGACAGGTGTGGATGGGACTGTTACCCATAAAGCCAGGTTAGTAGCACAAGGGTTCAATCAGACAGCAAATGACTATGATGAGGTGTTTGCACCTAGTCTGAAGGCTACTACATTAAAGGCAGCATTAGTGTGGGCAGCTAAAGAGAAATACATTATAAATCATTTGGATGTCGAGACGGCATATCTGCATGCACCGTTGCAACACACTATTTATTTAAAGAAATCTTTAGGTCTCAATAATGATAATACAACTGATTGCTGGAGATTGAAAAAGAGTCTTTATGGCTTGAAGCAATCAGGATATGAGTGGAACCAATGTATAGTTAAGGAATTAACTAAGATAGGTTTTGTAGCTGGCATGGCTGATCCATGTTTGTTTAAAAAGGAAAGTAATGGTGTAGTGTCATTGTTGCTATTGTTTACTGATGACATAGCATTAATCACCAAAACTGAACAAGAAGCTACTAAAATAATATCACTGTTAGAGAAGAAATTTAAGATAAAACACTTAGGAGAAATTAAACAATATCTTGGATTAAAGATAGAACTAGGAGAGTATACAAAATCTCACAGGCAGATAAAACTAACCAATTACTAAAAGGTTTTAAAATGGAACTTTGTAAACTGGCTAAAACACCGATGAGCCAAGAGTTTAACCATAGTGATGTTCAAAGTCCCGTTTTTGATAAGAACATTTATCAGTCCTTGATTGGTAGTTTATCTTATCTCAGTAATTGGTCAAGGCCAGATATAGCATACAATGTTCACCAATTAGTGAAATTTAACGCTGAGCCGACTGAAAGGCACTGGCAAGCTGCTAAGCGTGTGTTAAGATATCTGAAACAAACAATGCATTATGCATTGTATTTGGAGCCTAAAGATAAACTGAGTTTAACTGCATATGCTGATGCAAGTTTTGCTACAGACATAAATACACATAAATCTACATTGGGTACTGTAGTATTATTGGGAAAGGTGTTGATTGGATGGAGGTCTATTAGAAACATCTAAGTTTGTCAACAATAGAGGCTGAATTCTCCTGTTTATCTTTATTATGTACAGATTTAATTTGTTATAAGCAACTATTAATTGATATGGGAATTGATGTAACAGATTCTATTGTTCTTTATGAAGACAACCCATCAGCAATAAAGATGGCTTCAAATATTGCTGTTAAGACTAGATCAAAACACACAGATTTAAGATATTTAAATGTGAGACAATGTGTGCAAAGTAAGATGATTAAGCTGGAACACTGTATGTCAGAAAATAACATCGCAGATCATTTTACAAAAGCCCAAGGCTCTGTAAAGCATAAGGCTTGCTGTGAGGATTATGGACTTAGAATGTAAGGTTGTACACAAAAATAAGACATCCTAGATCTGAATGAATGATATATTCTTATTAAATACTTTGTTCATTATGTAGTTGAATGTACTGGCAACAAAATCACACAAAAATTATCAATGGAAATCAAATTTAGCAAACCATGGAGGTCTGGATTTGGAGTTACACTCAAAATTAAAGTGGAAAAAAACACTACAGGCTGATCCAACTTTGCCAGAAAAAGGGAGTGGGGGAAAACAAGGCATTCCTTAAATGTCCAGATAATCACCCCCGGTAGCCCAAAGTTGTTGGAGCATAAGAAGGTTATTGGAGAGCATGATGGATGACTCTTGGAGATGGATGTGTCCCATTGGAGAAGTCACATCCAGGGGTTGGGGGGAAGACCAGGGTCAAGGGGGAAATGTATGTCATATTTGTATGTAAAGGTGATGACCCGGAAATACGTTGTCCACTAAAAAGAGATTTTTGTTTTCAAGCTGAAAAACTGAATAAAATTTGTTTTTTTAAAAGAAAAAGGGGGGGGGGGAATGTATGATGTAATTTAGTATTGGCTGCATCTAGCTTACGCCAACATGGCTACTCCTAATAAATCAATTTACTTTTCTCTGAGATGCGGCTAGAGACTTTTGATTTGAATGAGGGTGGATTTGTTGGAGCCCTGGCATTAGGTGGATCTCTGCTTATCCCTCACATTTATATCCTTTCTCCAAGAAACAAACAAAGGAATCCCCCGTCTTTCTCTTCTCTCAAAAAATTTGCGAAGTATGCTAGACTAGCTAAAGTCATCCACTGAATGACTGAACAGGTTTCTTTTTTATTCTCTTAGCTACTAAATCTATGCTTGTTACAGTACAGGTAGTTGCCCAACCATGGCAACTTACCTATTTTTTTTTGTGCCTGTTCATCCAACAATCTTAGTAGCTGCAAAATTGAATGTGTGTCCTTGTTCATTGAAGTGTGATGCTACCAATGAGTTTGGGTCTCCTCATGTGACTGCTCGCTTGTGTAGATTACATTAGAAGGATCTCCCATTTCCAAGCGATCTTTATAATGCATATTTTGTCCTCGTATGGTAACCTCTGGGCAGTGTGATGCCCATTTGCAGCTCTCAGAAGCTGCATTCTACACCTTCCGAAATGTTTTTGATGAATGGCAGGGTGCCATGTGGTTGGTCTTGTACCTTTTTTTTCTTCCTTTCTCTCCCCACCATGTACAAGGTACAAGTCTGTTGAAGTAATTCCCATTAGGAGAAGAAGCGCACACAGGGAGACGTAGTGAGAGTGGTGAAGAATAACACACAAACAGCACACAGATACACTGTATTGTAAAATGTAGGTTTTTACTTTCAATAAATGTTTAAGCAAAGTCCAAACCAGTAGTCCAAGTCATTCACAGTTAAAGCTATCAGTTTTCAGTCTAGGGATAATCCAATAACAAAGTCCAGTATAAAAAACAGTTCAGTAACAGACTTATATCAAATCCAAGATGAACTATGATCAGTAACACTCAATAGGAATAGCAACACTCTCCAGAACAACAAAACAGAACTAAACAACCCAGGTTTCTGGCTCCATCTTATGACCGTTTGAGGAACCACACTCAATTACATTTTTAGCATTCCCTTAAAGCATGAGACGGAGTCTACAACCCACACAAGTGGCTCAGGTAGTGCAGCTCATCCAGGATGGCACATCAATGCGAGCTGTGGCAAGAAGGTTTGCTGTGTCTGTCAGTGTAGTGTCCAGAGCATGGAGGCGCTACCAGGAGACAGGCCAGTACATCAGGAGACGTGGACGAGGCCGTAGGAGGGCAACAACCCAGCATCAGGACCGCTACCTCCACCTTTGTGCAAGGAGGGACAGGAGGAGCACTGCCAGAGCCCTGCAAAATGACCTCCAGCGGGCCACAAATGTGCATGTGGCTGCTCAAATGGTCAGGAACAGACTCCATGAGGGTGGTATGAGGGCCCGACGTCCACAGGTGGAGGTTGTGCTTACAGCCCAATACCGTGCAGGACGTTTGGCATTTGCCAGAGAACACCAAGATTGGCAAATTTGCCACTGACTCCCTGTGCTCTTCACAGATGAAAGCAGGTTCACACTGAGCACATGTGACAGACGTGACAGGGTCTGGAGACGCCGTGGAGAACGTTCTGCTGCCTGCAACATCCTCCAGCATGACCAGTTTGGCAGTGGGTCAGTAATGGTGTGGGGTGGCATTTCTTTAGGAGGCCGCACAGCCCTCCATGTGCTTGCCAGAGGTAGCCTGACTGCCATTAGGTACCGAGATGAGATCCTCAGACCCCTTGTGAGACCATATGCTGGTGCGGTTGGCCCTGGGTTCCTCCTAATGCAAGACAATGCTAGACCTCATGTGGCTGGAGTGTGTCAGCAGTTCCTGCAAGACGAAGGCATTGATGCTATGGACTGGCCCGCCTGTTCCCCAGACCTGAATCCAATTGAGCACATCTGGGACATCATGTCTTGCTCCATCCAGCAATGCCACGTTGCACCACAGACTGTCCAGGAGTTGGGGGATGCTTTAGTCCAGGTGTGGGAGGAGATCCCTCAGGAGACCATCCGCCACCTCATCAGGAGCATGCCCAGGCGTTGTAGGGAGGTCATACAGGCACGTGGAGGCCACACACACTACTGAGCCTCATTTTGACTTGTTTTAAGGACATTACATCAAAGTTGGATCAGCCTGTAGTGTTTTTTTTCCACTTTAATTTTGACTGTAACTCCAAATCCAGATCTCAATGGGTTGCTAAATTTGATTTCCATTGATAATTTTTGTGTGATTTTATTGTCAGTACGTTCAACTATGTAATGAACAAAGTATTTAATAAGAATATATCATTCATTCAGATTTAGGATGTCTTGTTTTTGTGTTCCCTTTTTTTTTTTGAGCAGTGTATATATATAAAAGTGAAATACCACTCACACATTGTCACAAAATCTCCAGAACCGTAAGGCTTACAAACTTGAAATTTGGCACGTATGTTCCTCTTGGCTTCTAGGTGCTCACTAAGAAAGGATTTTTCAAAATGACCATCAGAGCATTAGTATTTCCTATATTATTATTAACACGCTCTGATGCTAAGGAGTTCTACTCCCCCTCCCCACCTGAAAAGAAATTCTTCCAACTGCAGTTGAGCTAAACCATGGCCAGGCTCCTTGCTGTCTCCTTGCTCACGGAGCAAATACTGTTTCAGTTTCCAAACAGCCCTGAACACTCTCACACACTGACAGGACGCTAGCCAGATGAATACCGATGGATGCTGGTAGGTAGAGGCACAATTCTCCCCTTATTTTCCTCCCCAAAAACTTGCCCAATCACATAGTTTCGTAGTGAAGCACGGGTACCCTGCTACCTGATACAGTCAATGACCAGTCATTTGCAGGGTGCAAAATGTCTGACTCCCTTCTTAGCTTTTATACAGTTTTTTCAAGCAGCAAAGGGTAAAATAGCAACAGCATTTGCATTGGTGGATTCTCCTCACCAATCTTAAGAACGTACCAGCCAGGGGCAGTGTTCCACAACATCCTGATGATGTGAACTAGGTGATATAATGTAGGCATTTGAGGCATGCAGGCATTTGAGGTGTGGCAGTGTGCTGCACGCAGCCTCTACCTGACCTCTATCTCTACAGCTACCCACTTTTTGAAAGAGGCTTGTCATAAGAAAAAAGGAAGGCAACATGCACAACAATGCACTTGCCTGCAGCTTTGTATCTATTTGCAGGAATCCCCCTTGAGCTTATCAAGGCATGATAGAGAACATCCCAGTATAGGGGTCTGCAACCTTAAACACTCAAAGAGCCAATTGGACCCTTTTTCCATGGAAAAGATAACACCGGGAGCCACAAAACCTGGGTCAGCATGGCCAACTCGACGTCACTCACTCCCACCCAGTCACATGGCACCTCCCTGCCACGCCTACCCAGGTTTTGTGGCTCCCAGTATTTTCTCTTGGAAACAGGCATCTCTCTCTGTCTCTCTCTCTCTCTCTCTCTCTCTTTTTTCTCTCTCTCTCGCTGTCAGGATTCCAACGATCACCCTAATTAAATCATGACCCTTGAGCCAAACTTCAAAAAACTTCAAAGAATTCATTAGGAATGACATACTGGCATGACCTATATGAAGCCGATTCTGGCACACGTAATTAGTCACCTGCAACCCTGCTTCCCCCATCTCCCCTGGGTGTGACAGTTTAAGGAAAGGTCACATGCCCCCCAGAAAGGCAGTAAAAAAATCAGTGCCAAGCTTGCATCCTGCCTCTTGGAAGTACACCCCAAAAGGACAGTGCCAGGAACCACTAAAGCAGTGAAGGAAGACCCCCTCCCCAGATAGAAAAAGAAACCATGAGGCAGGAAAAAATTCAAACATAATACAAATAATTAAATCACAACAGTAGCTGTTGCTTGTTAAACCAATTACCAGAACAAATAGACATAGGAACAAGCCAGATTTCTCAACCCAGTTTCTTTTCAGGAACAGAGATTAATCTTTTTCCTCCCAAACAAAGCTGAATAGGGAAAACTATCCCATCAATAAACACAGGATTAAACCTCACCAAGCACAGAATTAAACTTCACCAAAAACCAGTTTTAGACCCAAACTCAGAAAGGGTATGTAAACTCACGTTTGAATGTCAATCTTTCTAGCCAGCCAAGAAGCCTTGCTGAATGTCACTCATCTTGGTTCCTTGTCATTAAAAGCTTTCCGGCAGTTCTGCTTCATTATTCAATTATTTCTTCAAAGTGCTGATTGTTGCATGCGGCTGGAAGTATTTCCAGGGGAGTATTTCCTCCCAACAGCAGTGTAAAAAGCTTTAAAAAATAGAATAGAATAGAATTCTTTATTGGCCAAGTGTGGTTGGACACACAAGGAATTTGTTTTGGTGCAAATACTCTCAGTATACATAAAAGAAAAGATACACTCGTCAAGAGTCAAGAATCATAAGGTACAACACTTAATGATAGTCATAGGGTACAATAAGCAATCAAATCATACTAGGAAACAATATAGATCGTAAGGATACCAGTGACAAAGTTAACAGTCATGCAGTCACAGGTGGGAGGGGATGGGTGATAAGGAGTGATGAGAAGGTTAACAGTAATAGTAGTGCAGACTTTGTAATAGTTGAACAGTGTTGAGGGAATTATTTGTTTAGCAGAGTGATGGCTTTCGGGAAAAAACTGTTCTTGTGTCTAGCTGTTCTGGTGTGCAGTGCTCTATAGCATCGTTTTGAGGGAAGGAGTTGAAACAGTTTATGTCCAGGATGTGAGGGGTCTGTAAATATTTTCAGAGCCCTCTTTTTGACTCATGCAGTATACAGGTCCTCGATTGAAGGTAGGTGGGTAGTAATTGTTTTTTCTGCAGTCCTAATTATCCCCTGGAGTCTGTGTCTGTCCTGTTGGGTTGCAGAACCAAACCAGACAGTTATAGAGGTGCAGATGACAGACTCAATAATTCCTCTGTAGAACTGTATCAGCAGCTCCTTGGGCAGTTTGAGCTTTCTGAATTGGCGCAGAAAGAACATTCTTTGTTGTGCTTTTTTGATGATGTTTTTGATGTTAGGTGTCCATTTTAGGTCATGTGATATAGTAGAACCTAGAAAATTGAAGGTCTCTACTGCTGATACTGTGTTGTCTAGTATTGCAAGAGGTGGTGGTATAGGGGCGTTTCTTCTAAAGTCTACCACCATCTCTATGGTTTTGAGTGTGTTCAGTTCCAGATTGTTCCGGTTACACCACGAGGCAAGTTGTATAACCTCCTGTCTGTATGCGGATTCGTCGTTTTCTCAAATGAGACCAATCACTGTTGTGTCATCAACAAACTTCAGCATTTTAACAGATGGATCATTTGAGATGCAGTCATTGGTATATAGAGAGAAGAGAAGTGGAGAAAGCACACAGCCTTGGGGGGGGCCCTGTGCTAATTGTACAGGTATCAGATGTGATTCTGCCTAGCTTCACCTGCAGCTTCCTGTCTGTTAGGAAGCTTATGATCCACTTACAAGTGTGTTCAGATACCACTAGTTGATTTAATTTACTTAGAAGAATGTCTGGAATGATGGTATTGAATGCTGAACTGAAGTCTACAAAGAGGAACCTTGCATAGGTATTTGGAGATTCAAGGTGTTGTAGGATGTAATGTAGAGCCATATTAACAGCAACATCTGTCAATCTATTTGCTCAGTATGCAAACTGCATGGGATCTAACAGCAGATCTGTGATGGTTTTCAGATGGGATAGCACAAGCCTTTCAAAGATTTTCATAACTACAGATGTTAGAGCAACTGGTCTGTAGTCATTCAGTTCCTTGATGGAGGGTTTCTTTGGCACTGGGATGATAGTAGAGTGCTTGAAGCAGGAAGGAACATAGTACATCTCTAGTGATCTAATGAAGATTCGGGTGAAGATGGGGGCCAATTGATCAGCACAGACTTTTAAGCAAGAAGGAGTTATCTTGTCTGGCCCTGGTGCTTTTCCTGGCTTTTGTCTGTGAAATAGATCTTGTACTTCTTTTTCTGTGATCACCAGAGGTTGTGAACCCAATGGGTTGGGGTCAGTTGTAGGAGGCTTGGCTGTTGTTGGTGTGTTTGAGATGGGGGTTGTGGAGATAGGTGGCTGTAGTTTCCTTTCAAACCTGCAGTAAAACACATTCAGGTCATCTGCTAGTTGTTGATTTCCTTCTGCCTGGGAAGGAGGTTTGCTGTAGCCAGTGAGGTTTTTAAGAGTTTTCCACATGTTTGCTGGTTCATTTGTTGAGAACTGATTCCTTAACTTTTCAGAGTAGCTTCTTTTTGCTGCTCTGAACTCTCTTGTTAATACATTTCTGGCCTGATTGTATAACATTCTGTCACCTTTTCTGTAGGCTTCCTCTTTGGAACGACGTAGCTACTTAAGTTTAGCTATGAACCAAGGTTTATTGTTACTATATATTTGCAGGTTCCTTGTTGGTACACATAAGTGTATATATACATATCGCAGAACTGACATATGGTGTTACAGTATCTGTGAGCCTCATCTAGGTCTGCAAAGGTATTTTCAAAAATATTCCAATCAGTGCAATCCAGGCAAGCCTGAAGCTTCAGCTTTGCCTTATCAGCCCAAGTCCTCACTGATTTAATTGTTGGTTTCATGGATTTAAGTCTTTGTCTGTAGACAGCTGCTCATGGTAAAGACCTATAAGCATTTTTTGCTGTTGTGTAGTAGTGGTCTAAAGTATTTTTGCCTCTGCTGGGATAATTGACATGCTGGAAATATTTTGGGAGCTCCTTCCTTAAATTTGCTTGATTGAAATCTCCTAAAATGATGGGAAGGGAATCTGGGTGTTTGGCTTCGTAATGCCTTGTTTACACAAGCTTGTGGAGGAACATACACAGCTATTAGGAGAAATGAGGATAACTCTCCTGGAGAATAAAATGGCTTGCAGTTGTTATGTAAAGACTCTAAATTTTCATCACAGAACTTATATATTATAGTTATATCCTGAGACCAGCTGTTGATATATAAACATAATCCTCCACCCTTTGTTTTACCTGATGTCTCTTCAATTCTGTCTGATCTAAATATCTGAAATCCTGGGATGTAAATGGTGTTGTCCCCATGAATTTGTGGATTAAGCCAGGTTTCAATAAAACAAAGAACTGCTGAATTGTAAAAATCAGAATTCCATCTATTTAAGAGATGTATTTCATCCATCTTGTTAGCAAGTGAGTATAAATTAGTTAGAAAGATTGAAGGGAGAGGAGTTTTTTCCCACCTATTCCTTAGTCTGTTTAAAATTCCCACTCATTTACCTCGTCTCCTCTTCCGGCGTGGTCACTTCTTTCCTTTGTTTGTTGTAATCCATAGCACCAGGGAATTAGTTAGAATCTCCTCCGCATTTGCAAAGATGGGTGGTGGTGGTGAGGAATCAGAAAGCTGCTCCTTAAGGAAACATTGCCTTATTCTTAGCAGATGGTCTCATGAGTATGAAATCCGTAGTGAATTGCAGATAATAATAAAGAATAAAGAAACCATTAGAGAGCATTTCACTGAGGCAGCCATCGTCGGCACCATCTTGGATCTATATAACCCTTCCCCTTTAAGAAAGTCAAGACCCTTCCTGTTAGGTTTGAGCAATGAGAGGCTGAACCAGAGCATGTGTGCAACAATACTTTATTTTACAATAAAGGGCTGACCATGCTTGCCACGCCTGGAACTGGCTCGCAGCAATCAGCAACCGGTTGGACCCCGCAGCCTGCTTTTATAGCTGGCTGCTGGGGAGAACCAACCAATGGGAATGGGGGAATAACGCCCACATAAAGTGAGTGGACCTGAGTGAGAACTCCTTGAGTCCTCAGGACATAACACCCCTTCCCCCAGATGCGAACATGCATAGTCCTTGAGGTAGACGGGGTTTGTGTTGGCGCCCGGAACGGCGCAACTCGGGAACATTGTCTGTCTGTTCGGTATCAGTCTGTGATGGTCGAGCCGGCATAGTGTCGCCAACACTCTCTCTGGACTGGGCATCCTCGGAAACCACCGGGTTGGTTACTGGGGTCGAGCTCTCGTGGGTTGGATCAGGCTGGTCAACTCTCTGGGCGCTGTTGTCCGAGTTTGGGCTGACCGGACGACCGCTGGTGCAGACTGGTCGCTGGGTCGATGTGGCTGGGCGGCGGATGAGGCGGTTCCCTTCGACTGGAGACTCTGGATTCTTGTTGGCAAGGGTGCTGAGGCGCCTTCTAAGCTGGTCTATGTGTCTACTCCAGACGCGACCATCCTCCAGCCTGACTCTATACGATCTCGGCCCGGTGATGGCGATGACCTCGCCTGGAATCCAAAGTGGGTCCCCAGCGAAATTCCTTGCGAATATCGGCTCCTGTAACATAAAATGTCTAACCCCGAAGTAGAAGCGAGGGGAGAGTCAGGGCAGTATTGTGGGTGCAATCTGTCCAATACAGTCCTCAGGCGCCGGCCCATCAGAAGTTCCGCTGGGGACTTATTGGTGACTGCACAGGGGTTGAGTGCTGGCTCATCAGGAACCGTGCGAGTTTGTGGTGCCAGTCATCCCTGCCAAACCTAGCGAGGGCCTCTTTGGTGGTCCTGACGGCCCTTTCAGCCAACCCATTACTGGCAGGGTGAAATGGGGCTGTGAAAATGTGGCGAATGCCCAGGTTGGCAGCAAAACGGCTGAATTCTACTGATGCGAACTGTGGGCCATTATCGGAGACAATGGAGTCGGGTAGTCCATGTGTAACTAACAGGCGCGTTAACACGTTGGTGATTGCTAGTGTGGTGGTCGTGGATAGCTGTGCCACGTCTATCCATTTGGAATAAGCGCCCACGACCACTAGGAACATCTTTCCATGCACGGGCCGGCCAGATCGATATGGATTCTAGACCAAGGGGCGCTGGCGCTCTCCCATCTGGTAGGGGTGGCGATGGGGGGAGCAGGACGGGATTCCTGGCAAATGCTGCAGGAACTTACCCAATTGACAATGTCCTCGTCTAGACCCGGCCACCACACGTAGCTGCGTGCTAATGCCTTCATTCTCACAATGCCGGGTGTCCTCGTGCAACGCTCCAGGACTCGGGTACGCAGCGAGGTCGGAATGACCACTCGAGTGCCCCACAGTAGACAACCCTGCAAACTGGACAGCTCCTGCATGCGAGTCTTAAAGGGTGCGAATTTGTTATCAACGTTGCCTCCCGGCCACCCCCTCCTCACCCAGTCGAGCACCTGGGCGAGCGTTTGGTCTGCCTTGGTTTTAGCGGCGATGTCAAGGGCGGTGATGGGCAGGTCCAACTGGGTGATTTCGAAAATGGCGTTGACAGGAGCTGGGTCTTCAGCCGGAGCGGGTAAGGGGCAGCGACTGAGAGCGTCGGCGTGGGATAGAGTTTTGCCCGGGCGGTGAATAAGTTTGTATGAGTAGGCCGCTAGGAAAAGTGTCCACCTTGTCATCCTAGGGAAAGGACTTGAGGTGTCTGTTTGTCGCCGGTCAGTAGGCCCAGGAGGGGCTTATGGTCGGTGACCAGTTCAAGAAGTGGCCAAAAAGGAATTCATGAAACTTTTTCACGGCTGCAACAGCTGCTAGGGCTTCCTTGTCGATTTGGCTGTAATTTCGCTCCGTGGCCGAGAGCGTCCTGGAGAAAAAGGCGATGGGGGCCTCGGCGCCATTGGCGAGTCGGTGACTAAGGACTGCCCCAATTCCAAAAGGGGATGCGTCTGCTGCCAGTACTAAAGGAAGGTTGGGGTCGAATTGGATGAGCACTGCCTCTGACGTAAGTAGTGATTTGACGGCGTTAAACGCCTGGTCTTCTTTGTGCCCCATTGCCACGGTGACTTTTTGTCTAGTAATCTGTGTAGGGGTTCGGCTACTGAGGCTTTATGGGGCAAGAAGGATGCATAAAAGTTCAGCAGCCCCAAGAAAGCTTGTAGCTCCGTTTTGGAGGTTGGTGTGGGAGCTTCGTGGATTGCCCTAACCTTGGACTCCAGGGGGTGAATGCCAGAGGCGTCAATTTTATAACCCAGAAAGTCCACCTGTCTAGTGGCAATGGCGCATTTTTCTTTTTTTTAACTTGAGGCCATGCTGTCTGAACCTCTCTAACACTGCTCGCACTCTCTGGAAGAGTTGGGGTCTGTCCTGGCCGAGACCAAGATGTCGTCAAGTAGGGTACTACACCAGGGAGGCCCTGTAAAATCCGCTCCATGAGGGATTGAAAAATACCCGGGGCAACACTTACGCCAAATTGGAGACGCTTGCATCGGAAGGCACCCCTGTGAGTGACGATGGTCTGAAGTTCCGCTGTTTGGTTATCAACAGGGAACTGCTGATATGCTTGAGACATGTCCAATTTAGCAAAAATACTGCCCGGCTCGAATGTGTGCAATAAGTGCTGAATGACGGGCACAGGGTAGGCGCTAACTTGTAAATATTTATTGATTGTTGTCTTGTAGTCCGAGCAAATTCTCAGGCTACCATCTTTTTTAAGGGTGTGACAATGGGCGTCTCCCACTTGGCGAAATCTGTTGGCTCTATGACCCCTTGTTTTAGTAGTTTATCCAATTCAGCGTCTAGTTTTGGTCGAATAGCAAATGGAACTCTACGTGGTTTTAATCTGATTGGGACTGCCTGGGGTCAACGGTGAACGAGATGGGGTTCCATTATAACACCCCAGCTCCTCGCTGAACACATCTGCGTAGTCAGCGAATAAGGAGTCAGTGTCTGAGGTTGAGACAGCATGGACTCCTGTTAGCCCTAGGCCGAGGTGGGGAAACCAATCGAGCCCCAATAAGGTGGGTAGATTGCCGTTAACTACCACTAGAGGTAGGTGGCCTTTAAAAGCTCTAAAACTGACAAAGAACTTGCCTCTGCCGATCACGGGAATGGCCTTCCCTGGTAGTCCTTCAGACCGAACTGGCATCTCTGAAGCCGGGTAGTAGATAGGCTGGGGTGGAGTCTCTTGAGGGTGTTCCACGAGATTATTGAGAGCGCTGACCCTGTGTCAACCTCCATGTGGCACGGTTTACCTTCTAGGGAAACGGAGAGAGAAATTTTACTAACAGTGTGGCAAGTACGCCTGGCAAGGCAGTGCGTGCGACAGTTTAATACTTGCCTCTGTGGTCCCGAGTGCGAGGACGGGGTCTGTGTGCAGCGCTTTGGGGGCTTGGCAGACTCTCGCGATGTGCCCCTCTTATGGCAGTTGTTGCAAGTGGCTCCTTTAAACTTGCAGGTGGCCCTTTGATGCGATCCCCACAGGCTAGGCACAATGTGATGTGCTTGGGTGGACCGGTGTATTCTTGTTTGGCCCCTACCTGCGACCGTCTGTCGTTGGCGAGGCGGTGGACATCGTTTTCATCGTTGTGGGTTTCCTCCGCTTCCACCTCTTCGGAATGGACTGGGAACGATGCTAGCTTGGCACTTGGGCCCTGAATTTCGGTGGCTGAATTCGTTGCTAGCTCGGCTGCTAGGGCTCCTCGACCGCTGCGCGAGGTTGAGGTCTTTTTTGCTAGCAGGCGCCTCTGTAGGTTGAGATCCTTGACCCCACAAACTAATTGATCGAGGAGCATGTCCTCCAGGTATGTTCCAAACCCGCAGTGCAGGGCTGCTGTTCTGAGGGCGGCCATATATTGATTGATGGTCTCCTTACTTGATTGCTTCCTCATACGGAACGTGAACCTCCTGGCGATTTGTGAAGGCCTGGGAGCGTAGTGGTTAGTGAGGATCTCAAGCAACTCGGACCACGGAACGTTTTTCAATTCTCTTGGCGCTTACGAGTGCTGCGGCGGTATCGAAACGGTGGCTCCGCAGTAGATTAGGAAATAGGATTTTTTCCGATGCTCTCCCGCGTCCGCCAGGCCGACCGCATCGATGTAATGATTGAAGCGGTTCTTATACGATTCCCACTTCTCTTCGTCTGGTTTAAACGCCGGGAATACTGGGTTGGAACTCATGGTGCTGGAACGGCTGGGCTACCTGCGGAAAAAATCTCTCTGGGACTACGGGCGCTCGTGAGTTACTAGTGATATCAGCTCTGGAGAGGTTTTTTGCTACCCTCTCTTTCTCTCTCTGGGTTACCACGTTGGCTGCTAGCCGTTGGAGGTGTCTAGATTCGCGCCAAAAAGTGGGCGTTAGTGACTTCCTACAGCGCTGTGCTGTGTCTCCTACTGGCTCGAAATTCAAATGACACCCGTTTGAATTTCGCACCAAATACAGAGCGGCTGCGGCTCGCAGCGCTTCACTTTCCCTGTAGCGGGGCTAACAAGCGGCTACAGACGCTTCTAACTTTTTTGAATCAGACCGCTTTCTCTGGCTGCGGATCAGCGTTTGCTCTTTTTGATCGCTCGTTTTGTTGGCTGACCGCTCTCTCTGGCTGCGGATCAGCGTTTCCCTTATCGCCAGCCGATCGCTCTCTCTGGGCTGCGGATCGGTGGCTAGTGACTCAGCGGTTGCAAGGTGCTTCTGGTAGCCATCCCATCCTCGTCGCCAGTGTTAGGATTGAGCAATGAGAGGCTGAACCAGAGCATGTGTGCAACAATACTTTATTTTACAATAAAGGGCTGACCGTGCTTGCCACGCCTGGAACTGGCTCGCAGCAATCAGCAACCGGTTGGACCCCGCAGCCTGCTTTTATAGCTGGCTGCTGGGGAGAACCAACCAATGGGAATGGGGGAATAACGCCCACATAAAGTGAGTGGACCTGAGTGAGAACTCCTTGAGTCCTCAGGACATAACACTTCCCGTTTAAGAAAGTCAAGCCTCAGCAAAGTACCAGCAAAGAAAAAAAAAACTCCAGAGAAGCTCCGGAGACAGGAAGTCTAGGCGTACTGCCAAGAATGTAATAAGGGTTAATGGAGAGGCAGTTTCTGTAAGCAGGGCAAGAAACAACACCAAAATGTTTCCTTCCTGCCTTCCTTACAGGATTAGCCCTGTAAAGTGGAGAAAAACAATAGCAGAATTCCAATAACCGGTTCTCCGAACTGTTTAGAAAGTTAACAACTGGTTCTAGCGAATAGGTGAGAACCAGTAGAATCCCACCCCTGGCCAGAAAAAGAGGCAAGTATAGGGGCACTCCGCTCCTGCTCTGGAATACGGAGTGAGTCTCCATCTGCTGCTGTTGCCCTTACCTTCTCAGGGCAGGTGAGGAGTGAGTGGGGAGGGAAGGCAAGGGGCAGGGCCAGCCAGTGATGGGACAGGGAGCTGCAGCAGAGGGCCCAAAGAGCTGCATAAGGCTCTGGAGCTGCGGGTTGCCAACACTCGTAGTAAATGAGTGTTTTGTGATGGGCCATGAAAATACATCTGCCACATGCTATCAAAACTTCAGATGTGCCTTTGTCTTAGGAGGTTGCCTACCTCTGCTCTAAATATTGTTGAATCGCAACTCCTGGTAGCCTCAGCCAAACATGGCAAAAGATTAACTATTCTGGGAGTTATAATTCAACAAAATGAAAGGGATTAGTCTAAAGCAGGTCACTCCTGCTTTAGATCAGGCTTTGGATGCTTACAGCTCGCTGTTTTCAAAAGTTGCACAGTTGGTCTAAGCCTTTTTTTTCTGAATCCCCACTTTTTCTCAGATGGGAGTCTGAGTGAAGAGGCTCCAGGACAGACAGCTCCTCCACCCCCAAGCCATCACTATGCCAAATC
Source organism: Pseudonaja textilis (assembly GCF_049901715.1). Classification (NCBI taxonomy): domain Eukaryota; kingdom Metazoa; phylum Chordata; class Lepidosauria; order Squamata; family Elapidae; genus Pseudonaja; species Pseudonaja textilis. The sequence continues at coordinate 2,545,294 of NW_028262864.1, read as the reverse complement.
CCTCCCTGTCTGCGTGCCCATCTGGGGCTTTAAAGAGCAACACCAAGAGATGCAATCCTCTGATGAAGAGAACAGTAAGGTGGGTCGAAGTAAGGATGTGCACCTTGAGAGGCCATCCTCTGGGGAAGCAGAAGGGCTATCAGGGCTCTTTCCTTTTCCTTGGATGTTATTGGAGCTTTGCTGATTAAGTACAGGTGATCCTCAAATTACATCCATTCATTTAGCAACTGTCCAAAGTTACAGTGGCACTGAAAAATATGACTTACAGCTGGTCCTCGCACTTATAGCTTCCCCAGCATTCCCATGATTAGTGATCCAAATTCTGGCAACTGGCATGTATTTACAACAATTGTAGTGTTCCAGGGTCATATGATCACTACCACTTTCCCAGCCGGCTTCTAACAAACAAAATCAATGAAGAAAGCTGGATTTATTTAACAACCACATGATTCACTTAACTGCAGTGATTTGCTTAACAACAGTGACCAAAAAAGGTCATAAATCAGGCATGATTCATTCCACCACCACTTTGCTTAGCTGTGGAAATTCTGGTCCCAATTGTGGTAATAAGTCAAGGACTACCTGTAATAAAATCCTTGAGGAGGGAGTTGTGCCTGGGCCTGTCTCAGTCTGCAGACTGAAAGTAGAGAACAAAATGCTTATTTCAGCAAAAAAGCCTGATTAGATTCTAAGGGTTTTTAGGCACCATTTTTCCAACCAGAGACTCAACTTCCCTGCTGGTCTTTTCAGCATGAGAAGACATGGGGGCGATGCCATCAGAAGGGATTTTGCTCATTTTTTGGAAGTGATTGTGATTGGAAGCCTGAAAAAATTCATTATGCCTGGGGTGGTGGTGGTACAAATTCCCTTGTTTTTTAAAAGTTAAATTTGTACCATCCTGATATAGTCATATTGTCAAGCCTGAATTTAGTTTGGCGGGAGCTATGACCCAGGGACTGGCTGGGGATATGCCCCCTGGATCCTCGTCCCCTGCTCGCCACAGCTGCCACAGCCATTTTACCCTTACCCGCCCCCATGGGCCCAAGCAGTCTGGTGGATTCCCCATCGTCCAGAAGAAGCACCCACCCAGTTGGTGGGCAGTCTTGGAGCCAATTACCAACCTCCGGGGCAGCCAATGATGACCAAGGCGAGGCCCAGGGAGGAAGAGACGGTGCCTGACCGCGAGAGTGGAGTTCTAGCCCGATTGGAAGACTTTCCCGTGGAGCAGCTGACTGACCCACTGCAGAGCCAAGCCCAGCTTCCGAAGCAATGCAGAGCCCCGGTCAGACCCAAGGGAGTTTCCGGAGTCCTCAGCAGCCAGTCGCTGGGTGAGTTGGGTCTCGGGGAGAAGAGGACTGTCCCAGTACTTATGTGCTCGGTGCGGAAGCCATGGGGGAGATTCCTTGCCAGTCAGCTGAAGAGCCGACGGAACTGCGAGGAACCTACCCACAGTCAAAAGATGAGCCTGAAGAATCTCAGGAATCCCCCTCCCCTCCAACTGAGGAAGTCACGAGACAGCTGGGTCCTACTGCCAGTGGCCCCACACCAGAACCAGGTACTCGTGGTCTGACAAGGGGAAAAGAGACCCTGCCTGGGAGACGAGAGAGGAGAGGATTTGCCCTGCATGCTGTAGAAGTACCTGCCTCCTCCCTTCCTGAGGAAGATAAAACTCCACTGACCTATGACAGTGATGATGGTGAAGATGACCCAATGGTGAGTGAATCCATTCCCCCTTTTGCTGTGCCAATATGGATCATAGCGCCAAAGACTGGGGGCCAGGGGGAAGTAAAAGCAATTATTGACATGGGTTGTACCCGCTGCCTTATCATTCTGGCCACCGTCCTAAAACTGGACATCCAAACGAAGATGACCCAACCCATACATTTTGAACAGGTTGATGGGTCACTAATCCGGGGGGAGGGGGCAGCATCACTTCTCGCAGACACCATGAAGATGAAGATGGAGATGGGTCGGCACAGAGAAAGACTCCACTTCATTGTGGCACCAAAGATGAAAGTGCCGGTCATCCTGGGGTTGGCATGGTTGGACAAGTGAACCCTGTCCATCACGTGGCAGGATGGTTACCGGTTGTTCAAGATAGCAGTGGGGCCTAACCCCCCTCATCCAACCATTGGGGGGGGCCTACCCAACACCAGTCTGACAAAGCCCGGAACGAGAGCACCACGATGGCATCGCAACCGGTCCCAAGTGACCCACAAATCCCTAAGGAGTACTGGGACTTAGCAGAGGCATTCAGTGAGGACAAAACCAGCGTGTTGCCACCCCATCGCCCCACTGACTGCACCATTGAATTTGTGCCGGGAGCTAACCTACCTAAACCAAAGATGTACTCCATGACCCCTAAGGAGATGAAGGAGCTGAGTGTTAAGTTTGAGCAATGAGAGGCTGAACCAGAGCATGAGTGCAACAATACTTTATTATAACAATAAAGGGCTGACCGTGCTTGCCACGCCTGGAACTGGCTCGCAGCAATCAGCAACTGGTTGGACCCCGCAGCCTGCTTTTATAGCTGGCTGCTGGGGGGAATCAACCAATGAGGAAAAGGGTAATAACGCCCACACAAAGTGAGTGGACCTGAGTGAGAACTCCTAGAGTCCTCAGGACATAACACCCCTTCCCCCCAGATGCGAACATGCATAGTCCTTGAGGTAGACGGGGTTTGTGTTGGCGCCCGGAACGGCGCAGCTCGGGAGCATTGTCTGTCTGTTCAGAATCAGTCTGTGACGGTTGAGCGGGTAGTGTGTCGCCAACGCGCTCATCGGATTGGACATCCTCGGGACTCACAGGGTTGGATACTGGGGGCGAGTTCCCTTGGGCTGGATCAGGCTGGTCAACTCTCGGGTGCCGTTGTCCGAGTTCGGGCTGACCGAACGGCTGTTGGTGCGGACTGGACGTTGGGTGCGATGAGGCTGAGAGGCGGATGAGGCGGTTCCCTTCGTCTGGTGATTCTGGATTTCTGCTGGCAAGGGTGCTGTGGCACCTCCGCAGTTGGTCTATGTGCCTCCTCCAGACGCGACCATCCTCCAGCCTGACCCTATACGATCTTGGCCCGGTGATGGCGATGACTACGCCTGGCATCCATAGTGGGTCCCCGGTGAAATTCCTCGCGAATACAGGCTCCTGTAACATAAAATGTCTAACCCCGAAGTGGAAGCAAGGGAGAGTCAGGCAGTAATGTGGGTGAAGTCTGTCCAATACAGTCCTCAGGCGCCGGCCCATCAGGAGCTCCGCTGGGGACTTATTGGTGACTGAACAGGGGTTGAGTGCTCGCTCATCAGGAACCGTGAGAGTTTGTGGTGCCAGTCATCCCTGCTGAACCTGGCGAGGGCTTCTTTGGTGGACCTGACGGCTCTTTCCGCCAACCCATTACTGGCAGGGTGAAATGGGGCTGTGAAAATGTGGCGGATGCCCAGGTTGGCAGCAAAACGGCTGAACTCTATAGATGCGAACTGTGGGCCATTATCGGAGATGATGGAGTCGGGTAGCCCGCGTGCGTAACGAACAGGCGCGTTAACACGTTGGTGATTGCTAGTGTGGTGGTCGTGGATAGCTGTGCTACATCAATCCATTTGGAATAAGCATCCACGACCACTAGGAACATCTTCCCATGCAAGGGGCCGCCAGATCGATATGGATTCTAGACCAAGGGCGCTGGCGCTCTCCCATCTGGTAGGGGTGGCAATGGGGTGAGCAGGACGGGATTCCTGACAGATGTTGCAGGAACTTACCCAATTGACAATGTCCTCGTCTAGAACCGGCCACCATACGTAGCTGCGTGCTAATGCTTTCATTCTCACGATGCCAGGGTGTCCTTCGTGCAACGCCTCCAGGACTCGGGCACGCAGCGAGGTCGGAATGACCACGAGTACCCCATAGTAGACAACCCTGCAAACTTGACAGCTCCTGCATGCGAGTCTTAAATGGAGTTAATTTGTTATCAACGATGCCACCTGGCCACCCCCTCCTCACCCAGTCGAGCACCTGGGCGAGCGTTTGGTCTGCCTTGGTTTTGGCGGCGATGTCAAGGGCGGTGATGGGCAGGTCCAACTGGGTGATCTCGAAAATGGCGTTGACAGGAGCGGGGTCTTCAGCTGGAGCGGGTAAGGGGCAGCGACTGAGAGCGTCGGCATGGGACAGTGTTTTGCCTGGGCGGTGAATAAGTTTGTAGGAGTAGGCCGCTAGGAATAGTGTCCACCTTGTCATTCTAGGGGAAAGGACCTGAGGGGTCTGTTTGTCCCCGGCTAGGAGGCCCAGGAGGGGCTTATGGTCCGTAACCAGTTCGAAAGAATGGCCAAAAAGGAAATCGTGAAACTTTTTCACGGCCGCAACAGCTGCTAGGGCTTCCTTGTCGATCTGGCTGTAATTGCGTTCCGTGGCCGAGAGCGTTCTTGAGAAAAAGGCGATGGGAGCCTCGGCGCCATTGGGAAGTCTGTGACTAAGGACCGCCCCAATTCCAAAAGGGGATGCGTCTGCTGCCAGTACTAAAGGAAGGTTAGGGTCGAATTGGATAAGCACCGCCTCTGACGTGAGTAGTGATTTGACGGCATTAAACGCCTGGTCTTCTTTGTGCCCCAGTGCCATGGTGACTGTTTGTCCAATAATCTGTGAAGGGGTTCGGCTACTGAGGCTTTGTGGGGCAAGAAGGATGCGTAAAAGTTCAGCAGCCCCAAGAAGGCTTGCAGCTCCGTTTTGGAGGTTGGAGTGGGAGCCTCGTGGATTGCCCTGACCTTGGACTCCAGGGGTGAATGCCAGAGGCGTCAATTTTATAACCCAGAAAGTCCACCTGTCTAGTGGCAATGGCGCATTTTTCTTTTTTTTAACTTGAGGCCATGCTGTCTGAACCTCTCTAGCACTGCTCGCACTCTCTGGAAGAGTTGGGGTCTGTCCCTGGCCGAGACCAAGATGTCGTCAAGTAGGGTACTACACCAGGGAGGCCCTGTAAAATCCGCTTCCATGAGGGACTGAAAAATCCCTGGGGCAACACTTACGCCAAATTGGAGATGCTTGCATCGGAAGGCACCCCTGTGCGTGACGATGGTCTGGAGTTCCGCTGTTTGGTTATCAACAGGGAACTGCTGATACGCTTGAGACATGTCCAATTTAGCGAAAATACTGCCCGGCTCGAATGTGTGCAATAAGTGCTGAATGACGGGCACAGGGTAGGCGCTAACTTGTAAATATTTATTGATTGTTGTCTTGTAGTCCGAGCAAATTCTCAGGCTACCATCTTTTTTGAGGGTGTGACGATGGGCGTCTCCCACTTGGCGAAATCTGTTGGCTCAATGACCCCTTGTTTTAATAGTTTATCTAATTCAGCGTCTAGTTTTGGTCGAATAGCAAATGGGACTCTACGTGGTTTTAGTCTGATTGGGACTGCCTGGGGTCAACTGTGAATGAGATGGGGTTCCGTTATAACACCCCAGCTCTTCGCTGAACACATCTGCGAAATCAGCGAATAAGGAGTCAGTGTCTAAGGTTGAGACAGCATGGACTCCTGTTAGCCCTAGGCCGAGGTGGGGAAACCAATCGAGCCCCAATAAGGTGGGTAAATTGCCGTTAACTACCACTAGAGGTAGGTGACCTTTAAAAGTTCTAAAACTGACAAAAACTTGCCTCTGCCGATCACAGGAATGGTCTTCCCTGGTAGTCCTTCAGGCCGAACTCGCATCTTTGAAGCCGAGTGGTAGATAGGCTGGGGTGGAGTCTCTTGAGGGTGTTCCACGAAATTATTGAGAGCGCTGACCCTGTGTCAACCTCCATGTGGCACGGTTTACCTTCTAGGGAAACGGAGAGAGAAATTTTACTAACAGTGTGGCAAGTACGCTTGGCAAGGTGGTGCGTGCGACAGTTTAATACTTGCCTCTGAGGTCCCGAGTGCGAGGGAGGGAGTCTGTGTGCAGCGCTTTGGGGGTTTGGCAGACTCTCGCGATGTGCCCCTTTATGGCAGTTGTTACAGGTGGCTCCTTTAAACTTGCAGGTGGCCCTTTGATGCGATCCCCACAGGATAGGCACAGTGTGATGTGCTTGGGTGGACCGGTGTTTTCTTGTTTGGCCCCTACCTGCGGCCGTTTGTCGTAGGCGAGGCGGTGGACATCGCTTTCGTCGTTGAGGGTTTCCTCTGCTACCACCTCCTCGGAATGGACTGGGAACGATGCCAGCTTGGCGCTTGGGCCCTGTATTTCGGTGTGGCTGAGTTCGTTGCCAGCTCGGCTGCCAGGGCCTCCTCGACCGCTTGTGCGAGGTTGAGGTCTTTTTTGCTAGAAGGCGCTCTGTAGGTTGAGGTCCTTGACCCCACAAACTAATTGATCGAGGAGCATGTCCTCCAGGTATGTTCCAAACCCGCAGTGCAGAGCTGCTGTTCTGAGGGCGGCCATATATTGATTGATGGTCTCCTTACTCAATTGCTTCCTCATACGAAAAGTGAACCTCCTGGCGATTTGTGAAGGCCTGGGAGCGTAGTGGTTAGTGAGGATCTCAAGCAACTCGGACCACGGGACGTTTTTCAACTCTCTAGGGGCTACGAGTGCTGCGGCAGTATCGTAAACGGTGGCTCCGCAGTAGATTAGGAAATAGGATTTTTTCCGATGCTCTCCCGCATCTGCCAGGCCGACCGCATCGATGTAATGGTTGAAGCGGTTCTTATACGATTCCCACTTCTCTTCGTCTGGCTTGAACGCCGGGAATACTGGGTTGGAACTCATGGTGCTGGGAGCGGCTGGGCTACCTGTAGAAAAAATCTCTCTGGGGACAACAGGCGCTCGTGGGTTGCAAGTGAAATCAGCTCTGGAGAGGGTTTTTTTTGCTATCCTCTCTTTCTCTCTGGGTTAACCACGTTGGCTGTTAGCCGTTGGAGGTGTCTAGATTCGCGCCAGCGTGGGCGTTAGTGACTTACTACAGCGCTGTGCTGTGTCTCTTTGGTTTGAAATTCAAATGACACCCGCTTGAATTTCGCGCCTAATACTGAGCGACTGCGGCTCGCAGCGCTCGCTTTACCCGTAGCTGGGCTAACAAGCGGCTACAGACGCTTCTAACTTTTGAACCAGACCGCACTCTCTGGCTGCGGATCAACGTTCGCTTCTTTTGTCGGCTGGCCGCTCTCTCTGGCTGCGGTCAGCGCTTTCTCTGTAGTCGGCCGATCGCCTCTCTGGGTTGCGGATCGGTGACTAGTGACTCAGCGGTTGCAAGGTGCTTCTGGTAGCCATCCCATCCTCGTCGCCAGTGTTAAGTTTGAGCAATGAGAGGCTGAACCAGAGCATGAGTGCAACAATACTTTATTATAACAATAAAGGGCTGACTGTGCTTGCCACGCCTGGAACTGGCTCGCAGCAATCAGCAACTGGTTGGACCCCGCAGCCTGCTTTTATAGCTGGCTGCTGGGGGGAATCAACCAATGAGGAAAAGGGTAATAACGCCCACACAAAGTGAGTGGACCTGAGTGAGAACTCCTAGAGTCCTCAGGACATAACACTGAGAAAGTATATCTATGAGAACCTGGCTCACGGATTCATCCAACCTGCAAAATCCAAAGTAGCTGCTCTGGTCCTTTTCAAAGAGAAGGACGAGTCAATGAGGCTGTACTTGGATTTTAGGGGATCAACGCCATATACGTGCAGAACACCTACCCCCTCCCCCTCATGAAGGACATGTTGGCCCACCTGGCCAAGGGGAAGGTGTTCACTAAACTGGACTTACGAGAGGCATACTACAGAGTGCAAATTAAAGAAGGCGATGAGTGGAAAACAGCCTTCAACTGCCCCCTCGGTAGCTTCCAGTCCAGAGTAATGTCTTTTGGGTTGCAAGGGGCTCCTGCTGTCTTCATGCATCTCATAAATGAGGTGCTGCATGAGCACCTATACAAGGGGGTCCTCACTTACCTGGTATGACATTCTCATTTTCTCTGAGACCCTAGAAGAACATGTGAAATTAGTGCACCAAGTGTTAAAGAAACTCCTAGCATCCAAGCTGTATGCAAAACTGTCAAAATGCAAGTTTCACAAAACCAGACTAGACTACCTGGGCTACTGAGTGTCTAGTGAGGGGATAGAGATGGATCCAGAGAAAGTAAAGGCGGTTCTGGACTGGCAAGCCCCACACACCCATTGGCAGTTGCAGCGTTTCCTGGGGTTTGCAAACTTCTATCAGCGGTTCATCCCAAATTTTGCCGAGATGTCCAAGCCCATCACCGAGCTATTGAAAATGGGGAAAGGCCCGAAACAGCCGCAACCAACTCAACCTTTATGATGGGCTTTAAAGTGCCAGAAGGCTTTTGAACAGTTGAAAGGGCTATTCGCTAGGGAGCCAATCCTCAAGCACCCAGACCCAGAGCAGCCCTTTGTGATCCAAGCTGATGCCAGTGATGTGGCCATCGCAGCAGTCCTTTTCCAGAAGAATGCAGAGGGTAACTTGCAGCCCTGCATGTACACCTCCAAAAAACTGATGGAGACTGAGCAGAGGTGGGCTGTATGGGAAAAGGAAGCATACACAGTCTGATGGGCCCTACTGACCTGGAGACACTTCTGAAGGGCAGTGCAGTGCCTTTTGAAATATGGACTGATCACAAAAACTTGGAGGCACTGAAGACTCCACGTAAACTCTCCCCAAAGCAGGTCCATTGGGCACAGTATTTTAAATGATTCAACTTTGAACTGAAGTATATCCCAGGGGGGAAAAATGTTTTAGCCGATGCCCTGTCATGCAAACTACAATACCATAGCATGAAGGAAGAAGTGGTCCATCCAATAATTTCCCCTTCCCGGCCAGCATTGCAAGTGTTAACCCGAGGCCAGGCAGCCTGTAGAAGGACCTTGGATGGGGGCCGGGGGATAACCCAAAGGCTGAAACATGAGCTGCCAACTGACCAGTGGTACAAGGACAGTCCGGGGATACTAACCCTGAAGGATGGTCTAGGCTGGAAGGGATCGAAATTATATGTTCCTAGCAATGTGCAACTACAGGTTCTTAAGCAAAGCCATGATTCTAAGCAAGCGGGGCACTTTGGCTATGTAAAAACCCTGCAACAATAATAATCCCAAAGGATGGAAGACTTCCGTTTTGAGCTTCTTCAGCGACAGACCGAAACCTCATCTCTGTGAGGCTTCGATCCGTGCTTGCCGCTGGAGCGCCCCGAGCCGGCTGGTTTCAGGGCTAAGCCACCCCGTAGAGGTGGTGAAGAGGGGGGAGACTTCCAGCAGGGTTGAGGAGAGCCGCACCTCTCCTCCCCAGCTGGCCATTACTCCCTTTCCCGAAGGCGGTTGCAGCGGTGGTCAGAAATGGCCACCACAAAGAAGAACTCGACCGGAAGAGAATGTGCAGGAGGAAGATAAGAAGAGAAAGTTTTGGTTGACCGGGTCAAACAGCAAAAGCAACAAATAAGATACCCTGGAATTGAAACTGTTAAACAACAATAACATTGTTCCCTAAGAAGATTTTTAAGCTGCGAAGGAGAGAGAAAAGGGAAAAGATTTGGTTTTCTCCTTTTCCTATACTGACAGCTTAGAGACTTAAGCAAGAAATTGGAAAAAAATCCACTTTGACATCAATAGGCATTTAATGCTGAAAATAAAAAGTCAAAGGGATAATAAAGATTTCTGGATAATTAAAAGCTTTTGAAAACAGGAAAGGAGAGAAAAAGAATAAAAGGGTAGGATCTGGAAGGGAGGAGATTGCCTGGAATTAAAAAAGAACTTACAGCAAAATCTCAACAAGACTTCCAAAAGATACATTCTAACTGAAATATCGCAACAAAAACCCCAGGAAGAGAAAGTCGAAAAAGAAATAAGAAGATATAACTCGGGACTATCTGGATTACTTGATGATTTCTGGATTCTTGGTTATTGTTTTGAATGACTAAAATCAATTGGGTGGTTGTTTAAAACTGTTTAAAATGGCTCCACTTTTAGAAGAACTGAAACAAAGAAGATGCACAAGAAGGGAGAGGTTCTTTTGGCTTCATATTTCAGTTTTTAGAAATGGAGATTTGGAATTATGAGAAACAACAAGAAATGCCTGCAGAACAAGAAGATTGTGACAAAGAAGAAGCCATCTTTAATGAACAAGTAATCTTAGATGGGGGGAAAAAAGGAAAGGGGGGAAAGAGAATGGAAAGTTTAAGACTGGGAAAAACAACTCCAAAAAAAATTAGAGTGAAAAATAAGTATAAAATCAGAAAGCAACAGAAGAGGAAAATGCAGAAGAGAGAATTAGAAGTAGAGAGACAAGGGGGTAAAAAGGGGAGGGAGAAGATGAGAGGAAAGAAAGAAAGGAAAAGAAGTTATAAAGGACAGAAGCAAAATATAGAGAAACAGGGCTTATTTAGAGATAATGGGTGAAAACTTAATGGAAAAAGGGATTCTGCAAAGGTACATAAGATAGTATGGTTATATTAGAAGCAGAAATAATTTTAGAAAATATGAAACAATAGATGATTAAAATGTCTGATAAAATAGCTATCGTAATTCAGTGGAATGCTTGTCAATAAATAAATGTAACAAAAAGTATATTTAATGATTTATAAAACATATGTGAAGAGAAATAAGGGAAAAATTAATTATGGAGATTATATGTGTTTTTAAAGAAGTATGATATTTAATTGAAAAGAAGTGTTAAAGATGTTAAGATTATTAATGATAGAACTGGAATGGAATGAGGGTTTATAATTACATATATTTACAATCTTTCTTTTTTAAAGAATATAGTGTGTATTATAAGAATGTACCAAGCAGAATTCAATTGGAAGTTATGTATTATGTATTATATTGAAGGTCATAAACTTAAGGTATATATTGAAGTTTAAATAAGAGTTGAATGGATGTAATTAAAAAATATAAAGGTGTCATACTCCAATTAGTAACTACAGGAGAAAATTTGTTTAATGAGAAAAGATAATATGAAATTGAAACAGAACAGACAAAAGTATAAATATAATGATTTGAATTGAGATGAGATAATCAAAATAAAATTGAGAAAATTAAAAGAGGGGAAAAACTATATAGAAAATGTAAAATAGTATAAGATATGGAATAGAATACAAAAGGAGCATGAAATTGAGTTTTGTGTCTGTATAAATAAATTCAACCCGGGACCATGCTATTTTCAAAAAGATGTTTTACTTGTATTTTGTGTGTGAAAACCCAAATAAAACTTTATTGAAAAAAAATATCCCAAAGGATGGAACACTGGAAAATGCTCTCAGGTTACAGGAAGGCAAGTACCCAAAGATGTTGTAGGCTCCCTGCATTAGATACGTTCAAAGAAAAGTCAGGCAGCAATTTTGTCAGCCATGTTTTAACTTGGGTCCCTGGACTGAGCAGGACATTGGGCCCCATCCAACTCTCTATTTTTCTTAGTCCGTCGTAGTTTGAAATAGCAAATTCGTAGAAACACAACAGCCTAATGCAAAGTTTCCCAACCTTAGCAATTTCCAGGTATATGGACTTCAACTCCAAGAATTTCACAGCCAGCATAGCCATTTCTGAGAATTCTGGGAGTTGAAGTCCACTCCTCTTCAGTTTGGAAGGTTGGGAAACACTGATCTAAGGGTTGGCTCTTTCTCTACTATCTTGACCATTTAATTGTGCCTAGTTCAGTTGTGACTTTTGGCTTTATTTGTTCTTGCTCAACTCATCCCTACACCGAGCGTTGTTTACCCATAAACCACTTAGGTAGGTGTAATGATGAAAAGGGAAATCCTACAGATAGATACTTCAGAGGAAAAGAATTTACAAAAAGGGGCTTCAAACCAGTTTTGGGAGAAAAATCAGAAGTAGCCTGCTGTTCCTTAAACACATTAAAGCTTTCATCCTTCCGAGCAGGTAATGGAAAATGGCATATAGGTAGTCCTTGACTTACGATCACATTTAAGACCAGAATTCCCATCACTAAGCAAGGTGGTTGGTTAAACGACTCACTCCCAATTTCACAACCTTTTTTGACATGGTTAAGCAAATCGCTGCAGTTGTTAAATGAATTGCAGTTGTTAATCGAATCCAACTTCCCCCACTGACTTTGTTGGAAGCCAGCTGGGAAGGTCACAACTGGCAATCACATGACACTCCCGGCCCCGCAACTACCTTAAATACATGTCTGTTGCGTAGCAACCAAATTTTGATCATGTGACTTTGGGGTGCTGTGACAGTCCTAAGTGTGAGAACCAGTCATAAGTCACTTTTTTCAATGCTGTTGTAATTTCAAATGGTCACTAAACTGATGGTTGCAAATCAAGGACTACCTGATATGAGCATTTTATGTAGAAAATCAGCTTTCTAGGTTGGTTCTTCTTGTCTTCTTAATTAACAATATAAACTGGTATAGAAGGAATAGTCCTCGACTTACGACCACAATTAAGCCTGAAATTTCTGTTGCTAAATGAGAGATTTGTTAAGTGAGTTTTGCCCCATTTTATGACCTTTCCACAGTTGTTAAGTGAATCATTGCAGTTGTTAAGTTAGTGATACAGTTGTAAAGCAAATCTGGCTTCTCCATTGACTTTGCTTATTAGGAGGTCACAAAAGGTGGTCACATGACCCTGAGACACTGCAACTGTCATAAATATGAGTCAGTTGCCAAGCATCTGAATTTTGATCATGTGACTATAGGGATGCTACAACGGTCATAAGTGTGAAAAATGGTCATACATCCCTTTTTTTCAGTTCTGTTGGAATTTTGAATGGTCACTAAATGAACTGTTGTAAGTCAAGGACTACATGTAATGGTGGAAGAGAAGTCAGATTCATAGTGGTAGCTTCTCATTATCAATGACAGCAGGAACAAGTGAAGCAGTCGAAAAAATTTGGAGATGCAGGAGGAAAAGCAAACGAGTTCTCCATTTTCTCTCTTCCATTCCTCTTTGCAGCATTCATCTCCTGACCTCGAGAAGATTGCCGCCAGCATGAGAGCTCTGGTGCTGCGGGTTTCAGATGGCACAGAGATGTTTGGAGACTTGCCTCGGCCACGCCTGGATATGAGTGACTTCCAGAAGCTGCAGCAGAATTATAAATAGATGTGGCTATTGTTCCTGCTGCCTCGGCACCATTTTCCTCCACTACCAAAAATTGGTAGACAGGGTTCAGAGCTCCTCTCAAGCCATACTGTTCAAATTCTGTCCTCCCTTCTGGCCTTTGCTCCTACAAGCTTTAATTTAAAATGGTAACCTCAATTTCACACTACAGATGGGCTGGAGGGGTTAATTATCTCCTTTTTTCCAATTGAGAAGCCTCTGCTTCTATGATTTGAACACTAAGACCAGTCTTTCTCAACTGTTGCAACTTTAAGAATTCTGGGAGTTGAACTCTACACATCTTAAAAGTTGCCAAGGTTGAAAAACACTGCCTTAGCTATAATAGCCCTTCTGAAAGGGGCTTCTGACACACCTTGACAAAACACACACACACACACACACACACACAAAGACCCTGACAAAAGTAGCTCTACCACCATGCCCTGCCTCTGCCTCCCCCCACAATCAATCTTTCTGCAGCAAGTTGTTAGATATTCTCCATCTCCCTTTTTCCCCCAATTAAGTGTCTTAAAACACAATTCTTTGCACACAAACTGGGCTTGTCTATAGTTTGGTTTAAAAATTAACTGTCCCTTTGAGGAACAGTGAATGGAAGGAGGGACCCATATGCAGGGGTGTGATCCGACAGGGTTAACTACTGGTTCGATGATTTACGAGGTTCAGTGATTTACGATGTGCTTTCCTGCCCGCTGCCTGCGAGCGCCTCTAAATCGTCATCAGCACGCTGCGTGCAGAGAAGCAACCTTTGAAACAGCACTTTTTTCCTGCTTTTTTAACTGCAGCTGTGCCTCGCTCGGCAGCTGAAGTTGAAAAAGCAGGAAATAAAGGTCAGGTAAGAGCCCAGGCAGGCGGGTGGGCAAAAATATCAGCAGGCATAGAAACGGTTCTATGTCTGCTGCTCTTCAGAGCTACCGGTTCTACAGAGGTGGACAGAATCGGTAGAAACCCACCCCTGGACCCATGCCAATTTGCTGTTCTTTGTTCTCCTTTCTCCCATATGTAAATCTCTCCCCATTTCCAGGAGTAGAATTTCAGCGTCTCTTTTACTCTCTGGGAGGTTGATGCAAATGTGCCCTTCCACCCTGTGGCAGGTGGGATGCGAAAGAGGGTCTAGGACAGGGATCCTCAAACATTTCAAATGGGGTGGTCCCTCAGACTGTTGGGGGGCCGGACCGGGTGGGTTGGCATGGCTAGGTGATCATGTGACTGGGTGGGCGTGGCCAATTTAGCAGTCCATTTGGCCAGTTTAGCAGTCCATTAAACAATACACACAAAGTTTAATTTGTTTTGCTCCTGGGGGTGTTTTATTTGCTTTTGTTTGCATGTTGCTCTTTTGGTCTACTACTTTTTACTAGATCATTTTTAAGTTGTTTAGGAGTCTAGTGGTCCACTTCAGGAAACTCAGTTTTGCAGCAATTCTTCTCAGTCCTAAGGAGCTTACAATCAACAAGTCTGTCTCTGTCTCTTTCTCTCTCTTTTTCTTTCTCTCTCTCTCCTTTCCACTATTTGAGCCCCTCTGGAGAAATTAAGATTTCAAGTACAACTAAAGTTCAAGAGCAAATGGAGGTGGGAAAAAGAAACCACACTCACATATATTCATTTCAAAAGTAGTAAACCACAGAAAGGTAACTTGTCATTCATCCATTGGTTACTTGAAACACAGCCCCTTGTTGCTAGGCTAGAGTAGCTAGATGTCACAAGTGCCTTGCTAAACCATCTAGCTTCCTGTAGCTCCGTTTGTGGTTTTGTTGTAAGCGAGACATGTGGTTATCTGTAACAAAGCTTCCTGCTTGACAAATATGAGTGAGTGACTGACAGATGAACCTATGATCTGACATTTTTCATTTCTTTAATACACACATTTCACTATCAAGAAAAATCATGTTAATATCTCCCTAAAAGCAATATATTTCTTCTTTTATGTCCTGCCTCAATAGAGTTGGATAAATGGCAGAAATTATGGACTAGAAACTATAAATTAATGTCAACAGCATATAAAGAGAATTTGTATACGATATTTTACAGATGGCATTTACCCCCTGTAAAATACCCCCTGCAAGAATAGATGTTGCTTTGGCTAAAATGCTCTGAACCTTTGTGCAAATAAAACTATTTTTGATTCCAAAGTCCTAGTCTTGTCATTTCCTGCAACACTATCCCATCTCCAAAAATTTTCTCCCAAGCAATCATTGTTTCTTTAACTTGTTCTTCTACTAATTTCACTCCTAATAAATAACCATAAAATTTTTTAATCATCCTCTCTTCAGTATCTGTTAAGATTTTATCTAATCCAGTCAATTCTTTATAAAACCCATCTATCTTACTATCTTTTTCATATCTAGAATGTATTTGCATATATGAATACCAATTCATATTTATCCCTTGTTCATCTAGTTCTTGCTTTGTTTTGAGTTCACCCTTTTCATTTAAAATGTCACCATATCTAACAAAATGTTCCATTTTAAAAACATTTGGATACACAAATGCCTCTATTGTTGATAACCAGACTGTTATTTTCAAATAATGTTGGTCCCCTATTTTCTCCCATGTTGATAATAAAGCATCTTAAATATAATGTCTCTGAAAGTATCCATGTACTTTACTTTCCTTATACCATAAAAATGCATGCCACCCCAATTGCAGATCGTGACCTTCCAATGTTAATCTAGTATGTCTCAAAACAATCCATTCTTTCATCCACATCAATATTACTGCCTGATAATATAACTCTTAGCCGTGATTCTGTGAATCCTAAGTAAGAAATTGCAAACAGATAGGTTTGTATTCTTTTTTTAATTGTTCCTAGTATAATAACCGGCAAGCACAGTTAAACTGAACAAGGTTAGCACTGAAATCAATCATCTTTCAGTGTAATTTATCCCTTCACCCCACCCACCTAATTGCTGTCTATCTCCGCCCTGCACTCGTGCCTTACTACTAGCACATACTTTACATTTTCTAACGTAATGTTCAATATCTCCCCTCATACCTGACCACCAAAATTGTCTCTTAACTGGATGTAACATTTTAAGATATCCGTAATGACCAGCTTGTTTGCTATCATGGCACCGTTTAAGTACTAGTTCACGTAAGGTAATCAGTATATATAATTTCATTCCTTTCCAAGCTATTCCATCAGTGATAATACATTGTGTTTTATTTTTCTGTAACCAGGGATCTTTTTCTAAAGCTTTTGATAGGTCATCTATTACTTTATATTTTAATGATTGTATGGTATCTTTACCCTGTATAATAGGTTGTATCAGGGTTTCTCTTTTACTCTCATATTGTGGGAGTCGAGATAATGCATCAGCTAGAAAAATTTTCCCTGCAGGTACATATTTCAAAACAAAATTAAACCTCTGAAAATAAAGTGCCCATCTAAATTGTTTGGGGGATAGCTTGCGAGGGGTTTGTAGAGCTTCCAATTTTTTTATGTTCGGTCCAGACCTCAAATTGTTCATTTGATCCCTCCAGGAATTGTCGCCAGTTTAACAGTTCCCATCTTACAGCAAACACCTCTTTCTCCCAGATTGCCCAGTTTCTTTCAGTTATACTAAATTTACGTGAGGTGTATGCACATGGTTGAAATACACCGTTTTCGTTCTTTTGTAATAAAATGACTGCTATTGCCACATCACTTGCATCTGCCTGAATGATGAATGGTAATTCTGGGTTTGGATGTTTTAGCCCTGGCACTTGAACAAACATCTGTTTAAGGGCATCAAACACCTGTTGACATTCCTCTGTCCATAGTATAGCTTGTCCAGGTTTGGGGTTTTTTTATGTTTGTTGTTTGTTTTTAGCAAATCCGTTAAAGGGAGAGCTATCACAGCAAAGAAGGGGATGAACTGCCGGTAAAAATTGGCAAAACCCAGAAAACTTTGTAGCTGTTTTCAGGTTGTTGCTGCTTTCCAATCTAAAACCGCTTTTATCTTCATGGGGTCCATTTGCAATCCCTCTGTGGATATTCTATATCCTAAATAATCCAACTGAGATTTATGGAATTCACATTTAGACAACTTTACAAATGATTGGGCATGTAACAATTTTTCCAAGACTTGTCTTACCAAACGCACATGTTCATCCATCGTTTCAGTATAGATTAATATATCGTTCAGATATACCAAAACACCTTTGTATAAATGCTCATGCAAAACACCGTTAATCAATTGCATAAAACAGCAGGAGCTCCCTGTAACCCAAATGGCATAACCCTAAACTGATAGCTGCCTAAAGGACAGTTAAATGTAGTTTTCCATTCATCACCTGCTCAGATTCTCACCCTTTAATAGGCTTCCCAAAGATCTAATTTTGTAAATATTTTCCCATCAGCTAATGTTGATAACAGATCTTTAATTAAGAGTAATGGATGCAACGGTTCTTTGCATACAGCATTTAGACCCCAGAAATCCACACATAATCTTAATCCCCCATCTTTTTTCTCTCTAAATCAGGCTTGTCCAACCCGCGGCCCACGGGCCGCATACGGCCCAGGTCGCCTCGTAATGCGGCCCAGTGCCCACCCCAACCTTTGTGCCAGAGCCAGCGAGGAGGAGGAGGAGAGGCAGGCGCGAGGCGGGGCAAGGCGAGCGCCAGGCCAAGCAGCAAGAGAAAAGGCGGGCGCCGTCAGAGTGCCACCTCCTGCTGTTGTCGTCGCCGGCACCGCTGCCACCTCTGCCCCCGCCGCCGCAGCTGCTGCTGCCCCTGCCGCTGCCGCTTCTGCCCCCACCGGGGGAAGAAGCGGTGGCGGCGGCAGAAGCAGTGGCAGCGGCGGGGGCAGAAGCGGTGGCGGGGGCAGAAGCAGCAGTGGTGGCGGGGCAGAAGCGGTGGTGGGGGCAGAAGCGCCGGTGGCGGAAGAAGCGGCGGGGGGCAGAAGCAGCAGCGGTGGTGGGGAAGGCTTCTGCCCCGCCGCCGCTGCTGCTGCTTCTGCCTTCCAGTCCTGCCTCATCCAGCCGGGCCATTTGCAGGAGGAGAGGTAGGCGTGAGGCAGGGGAGCTTTCTCCCCCCTCCCCCCCCCCCAAAATTTGGCCGGAAAATAAACTGTGATAAAAAAACTGTGATAAAAAAACTGTGATAAAAAATAAATAATTTTTAATAAATAATAAAAACATCTCACTAACTTCATTTCCAAATAAATTTAATATGTTAACTATGTTTTCTATGGTTTTTGGGGATGATCAGGTATCATTACTGTTATTTTATTTTATGTGCGGCCCAAACCAAATTTTCATCTTCTAATGTGGCCCAGGGAAGGTGAAAGGTTGGACACCCCTGATCTAAGCCTTACCTAAACAGATGTATTAACAATCATTCTGGACAGGTGGGAACTCTTCCAGCTGCTCGTCGAAACTCCTGTACATATTCCACTGCTGGTCGACCCCACTGTTTTACTGCTAATAGGTGTTCCTCCACCTGTTGTAACTTCGAATCATCATCAAACCTCTCTCTTAACGCTTCCAGGAACAATCCCACTTCTGACAGCACAGGAGATTGTACACGATGTAAATCGGAGGCCCATTCCCCTGCTTCTCCATCAAGTACGGTGATGAGGGCTACTATCAACGCCCATTGGGATGGATAGTATTTGCCATATAGGTCAACATAATTTATCACCTGCTCAAGGAAAACAGCTACTCTCTTGGGATCTCCACTAAAAGTTGCTTGCAATTGAGGAGGACCCCAACGGCCTTGCAGACTCCATAATGTTCTACTAATGTCCTGTTGGTCCTCCCCATGGCCCCAGTCTGTTATAGAGTCAGATGTTCTCCTTCCCGGCATACCTTTTTGACCAGGCGGTGCAGAAACAGTATCCAAAAACCTCTTTGAGTGCAATTCCTGTCTTTCTAATGGTTTCATAGCTTCCAACCCCAGAGTTACAGGGCTAGAACTTCTTAAAGGTTTACCTACTAATGTACTGCGCTTCATATACTGACCCACTTCCTTAGACAAAGGATCCATAGAAGCTTCCTGAACAGACAGTTCTCCAAATTGCAAACGTAATATATCTAATGTAGTACTACCTGGAGGCATTCCGTCATCAATCCCTGGCCATCTCCTCACCCTCCAGTCCTCCGTTGCCACACCCCTTCCATAAGTAGTCCATTGTCTTCTCCAATCCTCTACACTTTCTTCTGCCACTTCAGGTGGCTCACTCAAACGTACCAACTTTCTGGTCTTTGCCCTTACCACAGGCTGAGCTAATGCTTGGGATGGAGGACCCAGAGCCTTTTCCTCCTCTATTTCCTTTCTCCCCTCTTCAACATCCACATCAACCTCCTCCATTGTTTCTGCCATTGGCAACTCTGGCTCCAACCCTTCAGCCATCTCACGAAGTCCAATAGCAGTTTAACAATAAACAAGTGAGTGCTAACCTTCTCTTAGCCGTGGTTCTGTGAATCCTAGGTAAGAAATTGCAAACAGATAGGTTTGTATTCTTTTTGTTTAATTGTTCCTAGTACAGTAACTGGCAAGCACAGTTAAACTGAACAAGGTTAGCACTGAAATCAATCATCTTTCAGTGTAATTTATCCCTTCACCCCACCCACCTAATCACTGTCTCTCTCTGCCCTACACTCGTGTCCCAATTACCCTATTAACACTATAATTCTATGGTCTACATCGCATACTAACTAAGCCACGATTCCCAACTACCCCTTACTTCTCCCGTTCCTGCAGTTGTTCTCTCTTGATTTATTTACCCACCCTGCCAAAAGCTGTCTTTATGAATTTATTGGTATGATGTTCCTCTTCATTAATGCTGCATTGCTGATTGTGGGTATGTAGTGAAGTGTTTGTATTTCCCCCCTCATCAATCTAAACTAGTCAGCGTGAAGACATCATCTGGTAGCAATGTTTGTTTTCGTTTCATCTCCCTCAAGCCCTTAATCTTCCAATGCTGTCGAGCGAGATGTTTCATGAAGCCCGACAATAACTCCCAATTGGGTAATCCAAAACCTCCTCTCATTCTAGTATCCTGTAATAGTTTTAGTTTAATTCTTGCCTTCTTTCCCTGCCATATATATTTCAACATCATTTTATTTAGATCCTCAAAATATTCTTTCCCTAATTTTATTGGAATTGTCTGAAACAAGTATAATATCCTTGGTAGTATATTCATTTTAATGGTAGATATTCTCCCTGTTAAAGATAGTTGTAAATTTTGCCATTTTTCCAGGTCTGTCGCAATCTGTTGTTTTAGTTTATAATTATCTTCCTTGAGTGTTCCACATCTTGTTGTCAATTGTATTCCCAAGTATTTCACTTTTTGGTGATCTGTACATTTAAACTGTCCATCAATACTTTCTTTTGTTTTTCCGTTATGTTCTTCACTAAAATCTTAGTTTTTTCTTTCTTATTTTCAGTCCTGCAACCTCTCCATATTCTTCTATCTTTTCTATCAATTTAGAAGCTGTTTCCAATGGTTCTTCTAATATAAAGACCAAATCATCTGCAAATGCCTGTAATTTGTACTCTTCCTTTTTTATTTTCATTCCCTTTATTTCTTTATCTTTCCTAATATTTCTATTTAATACTTCCAAAGTCAAAACAAATAACAATGGCGACAATGGACATCGTTGTCTAGTTCCTTTTTTGATATTGATATTATCTGTCAAATCTCCATTTATCATTACTTTTGCTGATTGTTTATAGTATATTGCCTTGATTGTTTTAATAAATCTTTCTCCAAAGCCCATCTCTTCCATTTGCAAGGACATAAATTGCCAATTTATGTTATCAAAAGCTTTCTGTGCATCTAAGAACACCAAGTCCATTTGCTTCTCTGGATGTGCTTCATAGTATTCCAATGTATTCAATATTATTCTCATATTGTCTTTTATTTACCTCTTAGGCAAGAATCCATTTTTAGGTACTTTAGTTTTTGTCAAAACCTCATTCATTACTTCAAGCATTGTGATGCTAAGAGATTCCTGCAGTGTCTTGTACAGTTCTGCTGGTAGCCCATCTGGGCCCGGTGCTTTCCCAGTATTTTGTCTATTTATTGCCTCAGTCAGTTCCATCATTGTTATTTTCCCTTCTAACATTATCTTAATTTCCAGATTCTGCTTTTTGCAAATATTGTTTTACTTTTCCTTCTTCAATATTCTCTTGATCATATAATTTCTCATAATACTTCTGTACTATTTCTTTTTTTCTTTATTCCCATAACAGACCATTCCATGTTCATCTATTAATTGTGCTATCCTTTTCGATTCTCTCTCCTTTTTCAATTTATATGCTAACCATCTACCTGGTTTATTTGCATTTTCGAAAAAGTTCTGTTAGCTCTCCTAATTTTTTGTGCCAAATCTTTTTCCATCAGCCCCATTTTATGCTTAACTATTTCCATTTGACTTTTAAGATTCTTTTTTTTTGTGGATATCTTTGTAGTTCTTTCTCCAATTTCTTATAATCCTCTTCTAAGATCTGTTGTGCTTGTCTTTTCTTAATATTCCTTCTTCTTGTATAAGTTATGATCAGACCTCTGATACAGGCCTTCATAGTATCCCATACATTTTGTAATGAAGTTTCCTCTCTATTATTTTCTTTAAAGAAAAAAGCCAGTTCTTTTTCCATATTTTTGGTAAATTCTTTTTCCTTCAAAATTGAATTGTTAAAAGTCCATCTTGATCTTTTCTTTTGTCCCTTCCATTTGACCCATATTGGATTGTGGTCCACCCAGGTACTTGTTTCAATGTTTACTTCTTTTATATTTGAGATTAATTCCATTGTTCCAGAGTTTTAAAGGAGCTGGCAGAGGTCATCTCAGAACCACTGCACCATATCTTTCAAAAGTCCTGGAACACCAAGGAACTACCAGAGGACTGGAAAAGAGCTGATGTGGTTTCCATCTTCAAAAAAGGAAAAAAAACAGACCCAGAAAACTATAGACCAATCAGCCTAACCTCAATACCCAGGAAGATACTGGAAAAAATAATTTAAAAAAACAGATCTGCCAACATCTAGAAACAAGTAAAGTAATAACTAGCAGTCAGCACAGGTTTGTTAAAAACAGATCATGCCAAACCAATCTTATTTCATTCTTCAACACAGTGACTAGATTAGTAGACCCATGAAATACTGTGGACATAATATACTTAGATTTCAGCAAGGCATTTGACAAAGTAGACCACAACCTACTTCTTGGTAAGCAAGAAAAAATGGGATAGATAGCACTACCACCAGATGGATTTGCAACTGGCTGACAAACCGTACTCAACGGGTAGTCCTTAATGAGTCTAAGTCTACATGGAGGGAAGTAATCAGTGGGGTGCCACAAGGTTCCGTCTTACGCCCAATATTATTGAAAAACCAAAAGTACAGATATAGACTGGGTGAAACCAGGCTTAATAGCAGTAACTGTGAGAGGGATCTTGGAGTCTTAGTAGACAACCAGCTAAATATGAACTGGCAGTGTGCAGCAGCAGCTTAAAAAGCTAATGCAATCCAGGGGTGGGATTCAATTTTTTAAACAACCGATTCTGTGGGTGTGGCTTGGTGGTCATGTGACTGGCTGGGTGTGGCCAACTCAACATCACTCACATCAAGGGGCACTTCTCTTCGCCTGGCCTCATGACTGTGGGGATGCTGCAATGGTCATAAGTGTGAAAAATGGTCATAAGTCACTTTTTTCAGTGCCATTGTAACTTTGAATGGTCACTAAATGAACTGTTGTAAATCAAGGATTACCTGTACAAAAAGCTTCTTTGCTTGCAAACAGTTGCCCTAAATACGAATCATTAGATTAAAAATACCTGCAAACCAGAGTTACAAATCAGGCAGGGTGCCAGAGCACCTTGAGGAATTAAAATAGTTAAAATGCAATGATGTCAGATGGTGCTCCATTCAAAATCCAAGAAAGAAATACTTAAAAGAGTCCATCAATTAGAGAAAAGATATCTTTTACTGGAAGTCAAGTGGTAGCAACAAAAGAATTCTGAATCTGAGAAAATGAGCGTGCAAATCACATATACAAAGTGATGGCAATGTTCCCACCCACAATAGTTCAATTTGCCCACCCAATAAAAAGTTGTGTATAACATCATGTGGGCATCTCCAGGTGGTGATGAGGCCTCTGTCCGTTGACCTTGACATATTTTGATAAAGAGCTGCAGCTGCGCATAGCATAGGATAGAAACCTAAGCAAGAAACTTCCCCCCAACTTATACGGTTCTGTTTTGTAAAACCTCCAGCTTGCTTCCCATAACCATGTCCCCCCTCCTCCCCCCATTACTTATGACAGCTGAAAGATGCAAAGCAAAGGAAGAAAATCTTGAAGGCTGACATTCGGCCCTCCTGCAAAAGAGATGTTAGTCCTATAAAAGATAGGAAATAGAAGATAAAAGAAAATATACATGTAACACCACAATACTATATTTTAGGGTTTATCAGGACATTTAGTACGAAATGCCTTGACAAACTTAGGAGCTCTAACATCCTTCTCATTCACCCATTTAGACTGGGAAGGAGGAAAATGTTTTCAAACAACCAAATATTGGAGTCAACCCCTTTGTTTTCTAGAATCCAAAATTTCTTTAACTTCAAAATGTTGTTCACCTTCAATTAGCAATGGCACAGGGAGATCAACCTGAGTTGGTCTCAAGTCGGAGGTATGTTCAGGTTTTAGTAAACTAACATGGAAGACAGGGTGGATCCATCAGAGGGTTTTAGGTAATTTCAGTTGGACTGCCACAGGGTTCACAATTCGTTCAATTGGGAAAGGTCCAACATACTTAGGTCCAAGCTTTTTTGACTTTTGTGTGGTCTGCAAATATCTGGTGGATAAAAAGACCTTGTCACCAACTTGATAAGGTTTTTGTGGACTTCTCTTTTTGTCTGCAAATTTTTTATGGGCTTGATGAGCATCATCTAATGCTTTACGGGTAACCAGCCTGGTAAGCTGGAGCTGTGTTATACACTCATCTAATGACTGAATGTTAGGTTTCTCCTGTGGAAGCTCGGGTATGGGTACAATGTCTTGTCCCGAAGCCACTTTAAATGGAGTAAACCCAGTACTACTATGTACCGAATTGTTATATGCCATCTCAGCGAATGGCAGTGAGCCCAATCATCTTGCTGATCATTTGTATAACATCTAAGATACTGTTCCAATACCGAGTGAGTTCTCTCACAAACCCCATTGGTTTGTGGGTGGTGGGCAGAGCTTAAGCCCTGGGCAGAGCCCAATAACTTCAGGAACTCCTTCCAAAAGTTTGAGGTAAACTGGACATCCCTGTCTGAGATTATGTGTTCAAGAACCCCATGTAACCTGTAGATATGTAAAATAAACAGTTCAGCCAATGTTTTCACACATGGGATTTTCGCACAAGGTATGAAATGTACCTGTTTGGAAAACAAATCTGTTACAACTCAAATAACTGTATTTCCCCCACTTTCAGGTAATTCCACTAAAAAATCCATAGAGATTTCCTTCCATGGAGCAGTTGGTCTAGCCACATTTTGTAGTAAGCCCGCTGGTTTACCAGGAGGCTGTTTGGCTGAGGCACAGATAGGACAGCTAGCCACATAAGTCTCAATGTCCTTTTTCAAGGTAGGCCACCAAAATTGCCTTTTAACCAAGTGTAAGGTCTTCACGAATCCAAAATGTCCAGCAGCTTTAGAGTCATGAGCTTGCTGTAATATTTGGTTTCTCAGCTTTGCTGGCACATATAATTTGGCCCCCACCCATGCCAATCCATCTCTGACAATACAGTTATTTGAGTGAGCCAGGAACCAATCATCAAGTTTTAGAGCTTCTTTTAATTGTGCAGGTAAATCATTTGATAAATCAACTTCCTTCTTTTTCTGGGCTCTGGTAACCACTGGAGCCGCCAACTGTTTGGTTGGGATAATAGGCCGGACCACGTCTTGGTGAACTATTATATTGAGGTATTCTAGATAAAGCATCCGCCATGAAGTTCTTCCCCCCGGAATGTACTTTAATGAAAAATTAAAGCGTTTAAAGTACTGCGCCCAGCGAACTTACTTGGGAGACAGCTTCCAAGGCATTTTCAAAGCCTACAAATTTTTATGATCTGTCCACACCTCAAATGAGTGTTTTGCCCCTTCTAGGAAACGCCTCCAGGTTAACAGAGACCAGCAAACTGCAAAAGCTTCTTTTTCCCAGATGGCCCATCTTCTTTCGGTTTCAGTTAGTTTACGGGAAGTATATGCACACGGTTGCAGGTCCCCGTCTCGTTTGCTTGTAGTAACACCACCTCAACTGCTATGTCGCTTGCATCAGCTTGGATTACAAAAGGGGCATCCATGTCCGGGTGCTTGAGTACTGGTTCAGCAGCAAACAGTCGTTTCAGCTTCTCAAAAGCAGCTTGGCACTCCATGGACCACTCCAGTGGTTTACTAGGCTTTGGTTTCACCTCCCCTTTGGTTTTTAGGAGATTTGTGATAGGCATTGCAATCTTCACAAAAGCAGGGATAAATTGACGGTAAAAATTAGCAAATCCCAAGAAACTTTGAAGTTGCTTCCTGGTGCAGGGAGGGGCCCATTCCAAAACAGCACGAACTTTCCCCGGATCCATTTCTATGTCATCATGTGATATGCAATAGCCTAAATAGTCAATTTTTTCCTGGTGGAAATCATACTTGGACAACTTCGCGTACAGTTCAGCAGTTCGAAGTTTTTCCAGAACTGACCGCACTAGTTTCACATGTTCATCACGAGTCTCTGTGTAGATAAGAATATCATCAAGATAAACCAACACGCCTTTGTATAAATGTTCATGCAACACCTGATTTATCATTTGCATGAATACTGCAGGGGCCCCCTGTTGGCCAAACGGAAGAACGTTGAATTGGAAACACCCCATTGGGCAGTTAAAAGCAGTTTTCCATTCATCTCCTTCCTTAATTTGAACTCAGTAGTAAGCTTCTCTCAGGTCGAGTTTCGTAAAAATTTCCCTTTGGCTAAGTGGGCCAACATATCCTTCATCAAGGGGAGGGGTACATGCTCTCCACTGAAATGACATTGAGGTTCCTATAGTCAACACACAAATGAAGAGAGCCGTCTTTCTTCTCACGGAATAATACTGGGGCTGCTACTCGGGGCCTAGCAGGTTGGATGAAACCATGTTCGAAATTTTTATCAATAAATGACTGCAGCTCTTCTAGCTCCCATGGTGTCATCAAGTACAGTTTCGGTTTTGGGAGTTTCACTCCTGGCAAAATTTCATTACTGCAATCTGTTGAGTGATGGGGGAGAGCTCGTCCGAGGCCTTCTCACCGAATACCTCCTTTAAATCCAAATATTCCTCTGGAATTTTCTCCTGCCCCCTCAGATTCTCGGTGGCAGTGGAGGCCAGCTCTGTGGGATTCTTGGGGTTCAGTTGACATTGACCCTCCCCTTCTAGGGGTTGGTCAGTACATATGCGCAATGATCCCTTCCTCCAGTCAATGTGGGGGTTCCATTTCCGGAGCCAGGGCAAACCCAGTATTAGAGGGTGCTCCATCCCAGGAGCCACAATAAAACACAAAGTCTCTCTATGCTTCCCCATCGTCATTTCTACTGGTTCCATTATGAAATGTGCAGGGCTGCCCCCAGCTACCAATCCATCCAGTTGCCAAAAGGCTATGGGTGTTTTTAAAGTCTTTAGCCTTAAGCCCATTTTTTCTACTACCTCTGAGCTGATTACATACCTTGTGCACCCAGAGTCTAACAAGGCCAACATTTCCCCTTTGGCTCCCGACGTGGGTACCCTTAATCTCACTGGAATGGTCATAGGGCCCTTGTTTGGACTTACCAGTGAGTTGTCTTCCAATTTGGATTCACTCTCTTCAGCAGAGGTTGGAGTTCCCAGCTCCTCTCCTTTCGGAGGGGCGATCTCCACAACCTCCTCCACTTTAAGTGCCGTTTTGTGAGGCTTTGCTGGAGTTTTTTCAGGTTTTCTTCCTCCTCCTGGCACCCCCTTTGGCTCTAGTTTGACATGGAAGTCTGCATCCCAGTGACCTTCCTTCCCACATCAGAAGCATGCAGTGGTCTTGGGTTTTGCCGCCAACCCTCCCTTTTGAGGTTTTAAGGCTTCTCGAGGGCTGGTGGGGGAGGACTTGCTCCAACCAAGACCCCCCTGCCATCTGTTTTGGGTCAGAACAATTTCCACCTCTGCTGCCAGCATGTACCACAGCTGCAGCTCACTGGGGTCTCTTCTGGCAATAAAGCTTTGATAAACGGGGAGAAGGCGGAGCCACGTCGCTGTGATACAGCTGCAATCTCAGGGCTCCGAGATCGCAGCTGATATCTTCACCCCTGGTCGGTCCCAACAGACCTAAACCGTCCCGTAGAGATGGTGATAGTAAGGGGCGCATCCTGTCGATCCCAGGGACACTGCAAATTACCTGGTCGATTCAGGAGAAGCCCCTCTACCATCGACGGAGAGGCAGCCATTAAGCTGCTGAAGCTGGGACAGCTCCGGAAGGAAGAGACTGAAAGAGAAAGTGTATCGGTTGGGTGAGGACTTTTTTTTTATTACTAATATTCGGGACTTAAGGACACCCTAAGAATGAGAAGAAATCTGTAAGATTTTCGACAAAACTGACTTAGCGGCGATTTTTTAAAGAGAAATGTCAAAGTGAGGCTTGGCTTTTTACTTTTAGTTTTTTTTTACTGAACTTCTATCACAATTTAGCAATTGTTAACTGGACTGGTTTTTTCTCTTATATTTACCTATTCTTTTTCTCCTTTTTGACTGTTTATATTTTTTAGAATAGAGGCTCCCTTTAGTAATATATATATATATATATACATACACACACACACACATACATACATACATACATACATACATATATATCTTCTTTTTCTATTATGCTTTTTCTGGGAAAGAAGGGGGAGTGGATTAAAGAAACTTTGTAACACTGCCAACTAGAGGCTTGAAAAATACTTTATTTGAAGCTGAGAGAACTGTGAAAAACTCTCTCTCAAGGACACTGGAACTTGATAAGATAGAGGGAAGAACACTGGAGAATGTTTTTACAGGTGTTCTTTGGGACTTCTATCAACAATTGAATATTTGAAGCTTGGCTTTGAAATTTGTGGAGAAGCCATAATAAGAGCCTTGGATAATTAAATAAAATGCAGTGTGCTCTTTTTCTATTCTTTCTTAGCTGTCTTATCCCTCCTCTTCAATCCCATAGTATTTTGTAATACTTGTATATTTATTTTTATTTTATTTTTAAAGGGAAAGCCTCAGAACATCTTTTTTTTTTCTTATTGGGACTTTTGCCTTTTCCATTTTCATTTTCGATCCATTTTTATGGCTATTTTTTACTTTTGAGATTTTTCAATTGGACTAAGGTGTGAAGAACCTGAAGAATTCCTTTTTATTCTTACTACTTTTTAATACTATTGGGTTTTATTCTTTTTCTCTTTATTTTTAATTTTTATTTTGAACCATAATTGACTATCCCACAATAGGATTAAGGTCTAGAAGAACCTGAAGAACCTTTTCTTTTTTCTTTTTAATTTTGGGCTTTTTAATCTTTATTGTCTTTTTCCTCTTCTTTTTTTTCTTTTTTCCTAATTGGATTATAATTGGCCACTCTACTAATTGGATTAAAAGAGCTTGAAGACCCCGAGTTACCTAAATGGGTAAGAAATCCATATCTTCTGGCATTCCAACTTCTGCTCCTGCCTCCCTAACAGCTGGACGACGACATTTAACCCAGATAATGTTGAAGCAAGATAAAGAACAAGTGGATTTAAAGATGATTATGCAAGGAATTCAAGAACTTAAAACGAAATCGGATATCATTGAAAAGAAAATAGAAAATATTGAACAAAGAGCTGAGAATATTGAACAAAGAACAGAGAGTATTGAACAAAGAATGGAGAGTATTGAACAAAGAATTGGGAAGACCGATGAAAAAATTGAAAATATTCAACAAATCATGGTGAAATATGATGAGAGACTCCAAAAAATTGAAGAGAAAGACAAACAAAGAGATGAGACAATTGGAAATATTGATAGCAGATTAACAATGGTTGAACAAGACAAAAGTGGGATGTTGAAGTGGGAGATGGACAGATCAGAATTTTATCTCAGATTTCAAAATATAGAGGAAGAAAAAGGACAAATTTTGGCTGTAATAATGATAGAAATCCTGGCTGGAGCTCTGGGAATAACAGAGGAAAAGATGATGGAAGGAGTAGATGAGATATACCGAGTCTTCACAAGATATGCGATGAGGAACAATCTACCAAGAGAGGTTCATGTCAGATTTACAAAAAAAACTATTAAAACACAAATATTACAAGTGGCAAGAGAGAAGGCG
The DNA here is from genome assembly GCF_049901715.1 of Pseudonaja textilis. NCBI lineage: Eukaryota > Metazoa > Chordata > Lepidosauria > Squamata > Elapidae > Pseudonaja > Pseudonaja textilis. Next base: position 2,515,974 of record NW_028262864.1, on the reverse strand, counting down.
TTGAAATATAAAGACAATGAGATTGTGGTCTTAAAACAAGAACCCAGAAAAGTGAGAGAGATGAGAAGAGAATATCGATTCCTGACTAAAATGTTATTGAAAAAAGAGGTGAATTACGGATGGCTGATTCCAGAAGGATTAATGTTTACATGGCAAGAACAGAGATATAGAATTGACTCAATTGAGAAAGCAGAAATATTCTACAATGAACTTATCGAAAGAAGAGAAATAGAGACAGAAAAAGAGACCATCTCAACTGAACCTCAAGAGGACCAAAGGGGGATGGGAAAAGAAGAAGGTGCAGTAGGTGGACAAGTGGAGACCAAAGAACAACGTGAAGTAAGAACTACGAGAGCTGTTAGACCTAAATACAAAATATAATCATGGAGAAAAAAAACTGATTTCTATGAATATAAACGGACTGAACTCAGCTACCAAAAGAAGAAAATTTTTTCACAAATTAGAGAAGTCAAGATTTGACATAATTTGCTTACCAGAAGTACACATTAAAAAACAACATGAACAATTATTGGCACGACCAAAATTAGGGAAAATATTTACTTGTCTGACTCACTGTAAGAAAAGAGGAGCGGTCTTGTACATTAAAGAAACTATTCCAGCAAAACTGATTCATACTGATGAAGATGGAAGAGTATTAATGGTTGAAATAGTGGATAATAATACAAAAACACTCCTGGTTGCAATTTATGCCCCGCATGATCAACAAGAAGAATTTTATAAAAAATTACATATGAAAACAATGGGACTGGACTATATTAACATATGATGGGAGATTTCAATGGAATCGTAGACAATAAATTGGACTATACAGCAACAGCAACAAGACAAAATAGAAAGACTTTCCCTAAAACCTTTTTCAAAATGATAGATGAATTAAACTTAAAAGATATATGGAGAGAAAGAAATGCTAAAATTCAACAATATACTTTTTACTCAAATAGACATTTATCGTGGTCCAGAATAGATGTGACTTGGACCTCAATAGAATTAATATCTAATATTCAAGAAATAAATATTGAAACAAGTACATGGGCAGACCATAATCCAATGACAATTAAATGGAAAGGACAAAAAAGAAGATCTAGGTGGACATTAAATAATTCTATTTTAAAGGAAAAAGACTTCACACAGTGGATGGAGAAAGAATTGGCTTTCTTCTTCAGTGAAAATAAAAAAGAAGATACTTCAATACAGAATGTTTGGGATACAATGAAGGCATATGCGAGAGGATTAATAATAGACTATACAAAGAAAAAGAACATTAGGAAGAGGCAAACTATCAAAGCTTTAGAAGATGATCACAAAAAACTGGAAAAAGAATTACAGAAAATGCCACAGAAAAAAGATATTAAACTTAAAATGGACATAATTAAACATAAAATGGGTCAGATAGAGAAAGAAGAATTGGCACAAAAAAATTAGAAGTGCTAAACAGAACTATTTTGAAGATGCAAATAGGCCAGGTAGATGGTTAGCATACAAACTGAAAAGGAGAAAGAATCAAGGAAAATACTACAGTTAATAGCCGATCAAGGCCAAATGTGCTATGGTAATAAGGAGAAAAAGGCAATTATCCGAGACTTTTATGGACAACTATATAAACAGGAGGGTATTGATGAGGAAAAAATTAAACAGTATTTACAAAATGCTAACCTACCTAAGATACCTAAAGAGACTGAAAAAATGTTAGATAGTACTATAACAATGATGGAACTAACCGAAGCACTCAACAGACAGAATAATGGAAAAGCACCAGGTCCAGATGGGCTTCTGGCAGAATTTTATAAAACACTACAAGAATTGTTCAGCATTCCACTGCTAGAAGTCATGAATGAAGTTATGTCAAATAAGAAGATATCTGAAACATGGTCAGAAGCTTACATTACACTTATTCCAAAAGAAGGGGCCGATCCATTACAAATCAAGAACTATAGACCTATTTCTTTATTGAATGCAGATTATAAAATCTTTGCTTCAATTTTGGCAGAAAGGCTTAAAAAATACTTAAATAATTTTATTCATCCTGATCAGAATGGATTCCTACCAAAGAGACAAATCAAAGACAATATGAGAGTAATTCTGGACACGTTGGAATATTATGAGGCACACCCTGAAAAACAAATAGCTTTGATATTTTTAGATGCCCAAAAGGCATTTGATAATGTGAACTGGAGATTTATGTTACTACTACTGGAACAGATGGGTTTTGCCAGAAAATTTATTCAAGCAATAGAAGCCATATACTATAAGCAAACGGCAAAAGTAATGATAGAGGGAGAACTTACAGACTCTATTAACATAAGAAAAGGCACAAGACAAGGATGCCTATTATCACCTTTGCTATTTGTATTGACTTTGGAAGTGTTGAATAGAAATATTAGAGAGGACCAAAATATAAAAGGAATGAAAATCAAAAAGGAGGAATTTAAACTACAAGCCTTTGCGGATGATTTGGTCTTCATTCTGGAAGACCCTCTAGAGACAGCTTTAAAACTATTGGAAAAGATAGAGACGTACGGTGAGATGGCTGGTTTGAAAATAAATAAAGATAAAACAAAGATTCTGACAAAGAACAGGTTATCAAGACAAAGAGAAGAACTGGCAGACCTATTGAAAATTCAAGTCACGAATAAGGTTAACTATTTGGGGATATATTTGACGTCAAGATGTACCACATTGAAAGAGAATAACTATATTAAGCTCAAACAGCAGATAGCACTTGATCTGAAGAAATGGGAAAACCTACAACTGTCATTAATAGGCAGAATTTCAACAATCAAGATGAATATTTTACCCAGAATTTTATATTTGTTCCAAACAATACCAATTAGGCTTGGCAAAGATTATTTTGAAGACTTAAATAAAATTGTGTTGAAGTATATATGGCAAGGCAAGAAAGCGAAAATAAAATTAAAACTTTTACAAGATGCTAGAACTAGAGGAGGATTCGGCCTTCCTAATTGGGAGTTGTATTATCAAGCTGCAAATCTGATGTGGGCCAAAGAATGGATAACATTAAGAAAGACTAGATTGTTGACACTAGAAGGACATGATTTATTACTGGGCTGGCATGCTTTTCTGTGGTATAAGGGAACTAAAACGCAGGGCTATTTTAGAAGGCATTATATATGGGAGTCTTTATGGTTAAACTGGGAGAAAATTAAGAGACAATGTTATTTGAAAATCCCAGTTTGGTTATCAACTATTGAAGCTTTTTCTTATCCTATAACATACAAGAAGGAACAAACAGTTAGATATGGGGAAATATTGGATGATACAAAATCTAGAAGAACAAGGTATAAAGATGAATTGGTTTTCATATGCGCAAATACACTCAAGGTATGTTAAAGATTCTAAAATAGAGGGATTCTATGATAAATTGACTGACTTAGATAAGATTTTGACAGGTACTGATGAAAAAGTGATTAAAAAATTATATGGTTATTTACTGGAAATTAAATTAGAGGAAGAACAAGTTAAAGAAACTATGATTGCTTGGGGGAAGAATTTTGGATATGGGATTGATTTAGAGAAATGGGAAAAATTGTGGTCTCAAAATTATAAAATGACAATGTCAACAACATATAAAGAAAATTTGTATAAGATGTTTTACAGGTGGCATTTTCCCCCGACAAGAATAGCAAGAATGTTCAAGAATAAATCTGAAAAATGCTGGAAATGTCATCAGATACCTGGTTCATATTACCATATGTGGTGGACTTGTGAGGACGCTAGAAAATATTGGACTAAAATTCACATATGGTTGGAAAAAATGACAAAGAAACATATAGATTTAAAACCAGAGATTTTTTATTGGGAATCTTACCTGATACATATAATAAAAATTTGAAATATTTGATTGTAAATGTATTAACGGCGGCTAGGATTGTGTTTGCTAAAAATTGGAAGAGTGAGAAAATACCATCACAGGAAGAAATCTTTAAGAAAATATTGGAATGTGCTGAAATGAGTAGATTGACATTTGAAATTAGAGAACAAGAAGATAAACAATTCTATGAAGTTTGGGACCTTTTTATCAATGGCTAGATAATAAAATACAATAATAGAATATTTAGAACTTTTAGGAAACAATGAATACATATTTCTTTTTTTTTCTTTGATACTATTTTTATAAAATTTTATTAAGATAGATTTGGTATGACTATGATTTGCTATAAAATAAATTAAGTAAACTATAGTTATCTCATTAAAGTATGAATCAATAAAATTATAGTCAAATGATTGTTTAATAATGATATCAGGCTATATAATTGTTGATTGACAATATGAGCTATTATGTAATATAACTACAATGGAGACTATGAAATGGATGCACAAAAAAAAGTGGTAAACCAACCGATACACTGTCTGTAAACTCATGAAGGAAAGGATGATGTTTTTATGTTTTATGTGTTTTTGTTTGTTGTTAAAATTAATAAAACAGTTTTTAAAAAAAAAATTAAAAAAAGCTTTGATAAACATCTTCATTCAACCCATCTTTAAAAGCTTCTATCAGGGCTCCCTGGGACCAGCCTCGAATATGACACACCAGCTCTCTAAATTCCTGGGTGTAATCGGCCACTGATCTCCGCCCCTGATTTATGGTCTTCATCCTAATTCTTTTTTTTTTTTTAAATAAATTTTTTTTTATTTTTTAATAACAAGCATAAGCATACATAACAAAATAAACATAAACATAACACAAAAAACATAAAAATATCCTTCTTCATGAATTTACATACAGTGCATCGATTGGTTTACCACTTTTTTTTGTGCATCCATTTCCTAGTCACTAGTATAATTATATTACATAATAGCTCATATTATCAATCAATAATTGTATAACCTAATATCATCACTAAAAAAAAATCATTTGTAATTTTGTTAATTCATATTTTAACGAGATAACTATAATTTGCTTTATTTATTTTGCAATAAATCATAAGATCATACCAAATCTACCTTGATAATGTTTTATAAAGATAATATCATCAAGAAGGAAAAAAATTTTTTTATGCTAAATCGAATATTCTATCATTATGTTTTATTATCTAACCATTGATAAAAAAGATCCCAAACTTCATAAAATTGTTTATCTTCTTGTTCTCTGATTTCAAATGTCAATTTACTCATTTCAGCACAATCCAATATTTTCTTAATAATTTCTTCTTCTGATGGAGTTTTCTCACTCTTCCAGTTCTTAGCAAATACAATCCTAGCCGCTGTTAATATATTTACAATCAAATACTTCAAATTTTTATTATATATATCAGGTAAGATTCCCAATAAAAAAATCTCTGGTTTCAAGTCTATATGTGTCTTTATCATTTTTTCCAACCATATGCGGATTTTAGTCCAATATTTTCTAGCGTCCTCACAAGTCCACCACATATGGTAGTATGAGCCAGGTATCTGATGACATTTCCAGCATTTTTCAGATTTGTTCTTAAACATTCTTGCAATTCTTGTCGGGGGAAAATGCCACCTGTAAAACATCTTATACAAGTTTTCTTTATAAGCTGTAGACATTGTCATTTTATAATTTTGAGACCACAATTTTTCCCATTTCTCCAACTCAATCCCATATCCAAAATTCTTCCCCCAAACAATCATCGTTTCTTTAACTTGTTCCTCCTCTAATAAAGTTTCCAACAAATAAGTGTATAATTTTTTAATCATTTTTTTCATCAGTACCTGTCAAGATCCTGTCTAAATCAGTCAGTTTATCATAAAATCCCTCCGCTTTAGAATCTATAAGATACCTTGAATGTATTTGCGCATATGAAAACCAATTCATCTTTATGCCTTGTTCTTCTAGTTTTTGCATTGTTTTAAGTTCACTCTTTTCATCCAATATTTCCCCATATCTAACTGTTTGTTCCTTCTCATATATTATAGGATAAGAAAAGGCTTCAATAGTTGATAACCAGACTGGGATTTTCAAATAACATTTTCTCTAATTTTCTCCCAATTCAACCATAAAGACTCCCTTATATAATGCCTTCTAAAATAGCCCTGCGATTTAGTTCCTTATACCACAGAAAAGCATGCCATCCCAGTAATAAATCATGCCCTTCTAGTGTCAACAATCTAGTCTTTTTTAATGTTATCCAACTCCTTAACCCACATTAAATTTGCCGCTTGGTAATACAACTCCCAATTTGGAAGACCAAAACCTCCTCTAATTCTAGCATCTTGCAGAAGTTTTAATTTTATTCTGGCTTTCTTACCTTGCCATATAAACTTCAACACAATTTTATTTAAATCTTCAAAGTAATCTTTACCAAGCCTAATTGGTATGGTTTGGAATAGATATAAAATTCTGGGTAAAATATTCATCTTGATTGTTGAGATTCTACCTATCAATGACAATTGTAGATTTTCCCATTTTTTTCAAATCAAATGCTATCTGTTGTTTAAGTTTAATATAGTTATTCTCTTTCAATGTAGTACATCTTGACGTCAAATATATCCCCAGATATTTAACCTTATTCGTAACTTGAATTTTCAATAAATCTGCCAATTCATCTCTTTGTTTTAATAACATATTCTTTGTCAAGATCTTTGTTTTATCTTTGTTTATTTTTAAGCCGGCCATCTCACCATAAATCTCTATCTTTTCCAGTAGCTTTAAAGCTGTTCCTAGAGGATCTTCCAAAATAAAAACCAAGTCATCCGCAAAGGCTTGCAATTTAAATTCCTCCTTCATAATTTTCATTCCTTTTATATTTGGATCCTCTCTAATGTTTCTATTCAGCACTTCCAAAGTCAATACAAATAACAAAGGTGATAATGGGCAACCTTGTCTTGTGCCTTTTCTTATATTAATAGAATCTGTAAAATCTCCTCTATCATCACTCTTGCCGCTTTGTTTATCATATATATGGCTTCTATTGCTTGAATAAATTTTCTAGCGCCCATCTGTTCCAATAACATAAAACATGAATCTCCAATCCACATTATCAAATGCTTTTGGGCATCTAAAATACCAAAGCCATTTGTTTTTCAGGGTGTGCCTGTATCATTCCAAAGTGTCCAGAATTACCTCATATTATCCCCTAATTTGTCTCCTTGGCAGGAATCCATTCTGGTCAGATGAATAAAGTTATTTAGATATCTTTGAGCCTTTCTGCCAAGATGGAAGCAAAGATTTTGTAATCTGCATTCAGTAAAGAAATAGGTCTATAGTTCTTAATTTGTGATGGATCAGCCCTTCTTTTGGAATAAGTGTGATATAAGCTTCTGACCATGTTTTAGGTATTTTCTTATTTAACATGGCTTCATTCATAACTTCTAACAATGGAGTGCTCAACGATTCTTGTAATGTTTTATAAAATTCTGCCGGAGCCCATCTGGGCCTGGTGCTTTTCCATTATTCTGCCTATTAAATGCTTCCGTTAGTTCCATCATTGTTATGGTACTTTCTAACAATTTTTCAGTCTCTTCAGATATCTTGGGTAGGTTAGCATTTTGTAGATAAAGCTTAATTCTTTCCTCATCAAAATCCTCCTGTTTATATAATTGTCCATAAAAGTCTTGGATAATTATCTTTTCTCCTTATTACCATAACACATTTGACCTTGATCATCTATTAACTGTACTATTCTCCTAGATTCTTTCTCCTTTCTCAATTTGTATGCTAGCCATCTACCTGGTTTATTTGCATCTTCAAAATAGTTCTGTTTAGCACTTCTAATTTTTTGTGCCAACTCCTCTTTCTCCGCCTGACCCATCTTATGTTTAATTATATCCATTTTGAATTTAATATCTTTTTTCTGTGGCATATTCTGCAATTCTTTTTCCAGTTTTTTATAATCATCTTCTAAAGCTTTAATAGTTTGCCTCTTCCTAATATTTTTTTCTTTGTATAGTCCATTATTAATCCTCTCGTGATATACCTTCTTCATTGTATCCCAAACATTCTGCATTGAAGTATCTTCTTTTTTATTTTCAATGAAAAAGAAGGCCAATTCTTGTCCATCCATTGTGTAAAGTCTTTTTCCTTTAAGATAGCGTTATTTAATGTCCATCTAGATCTTCTTTGTCCTTTCCATTTAATTGTCATAGGTTATGGTCTGCCCATATACCCGCTTTCTATATTTATTTCTTGAATGTTAGATATTAGTTCTGATGAGGTCCAAATCATATCTATTCTGGACCATGATAAATGTCTGTTTGAATAAAAGTATATTGCTGCGCTTTTTACCATTTCTTTCTCTCCATATATCTTTTAAATTTAATTCATCTACCATTTTAAAAAGGATTTAGGGAGAGTCTTTCTATTTTGTTTTAATGCTGTCGCTGTATAGTCCAATTTATTATCTACAATTCCATTAAGATCTCCCATCATAATTATATTGACATGGTCCAGTCCAATTAATTTCATATGTAACTTTTTATAAAATTCTTCTTGTTTATCGCTCGGAGCATAGATTGCAACAAGTAATATTTTTATATTGTTATCCACTATTTCAACCATTAATACTCTTCCATCTTCATCAGTATAAACCAATTTTGCTACAATAGTTTCTTTAATATACAGGACCACTCCTCTTTTCTTACAGTTAGTCAAGGAAGTAAAAATTTTCCCCAGTTTTGGTCGTCACCAATAATCGTTGATGTTGTTTTTTAATATGTACTTCTTTGTAGGCAAATTATATCAAATTTTAACTTCTCTAATTTATGAAAGATTTTTCTTCTTTAATAGCTGAGTTCAATCCATTTATATTCATAGAAATCAATTTTGTTTCCTCCATGGTTATGTTTTATATTTAGGTCTAACAGTTCTTGTGGATCTTACTTCACGTTGTTCTTTGGTCTCCATTTGTCCACCTACCGCACCTTCTTCTCTTCCCCGGTCTCATCTGGTCTTCTTGAGGCTCAATTGCAAAGGTCTCTTTTCTGTCTCTATTTCTCTTCTTCCAAAAAATTTGTTGTGGAATATTTCTGCTTTCTCAATTGAGTCGATTCTGTGTCTCTGTTCTTGCCATATAAACATTAATCCTTCTGGGATCAACCATCTATAATTCACGTCTTTTTCCAGTAATTTTTTGGTCAAGAATCGATATTCTCTTCTCATCTCTCTCACTCTTCTGGGGACTTGTTTTAAAACCATAATCTCTTTACCTTTATATTTCAGCCCCTTATCTCTTGCGATTTGTAATATTTGTGTTTTAATAGTCTTTTAGTAAATCTGACATGGATCTCCCTTGGTAGCTTATTCCTCATTGCATATCTTGTGAAAACACGATATATCTCATCTACTCCGTCCATCATCTTTTCCTCTGTTATCTCCAAAGCTCCAGCCAGAATTTCTATCATTACAGCCGCCAAATCCTGTCCTTTTTCTTCCTCAATATTTTGAAATCTGAGATAAAATTCTGACCTATCCATCTCCCACTTCAACATCCCAGTTATATCTTGTTGCACCATTGTTAATTTGCTAACAATATTTCCAATTGTCTCATCTCTTTGTTTATCTTTCTCCTCAATTTTTGGAGTCTCTCCTTCTGTTTTGCCATCATCTGTTGAAAGTTTTCAATTTTTTCATCAGTCTTTGCAATTCTTTGTTCAATACTCTCTGTTCTTTGGTCAATGCTTGTTTTGAGTTCTTGTATTCCTTGTATAATCGTCGCTAGATCCATTTGTACTTTATCTTGCTTCTCGCCATTATTGATAGTCGTCCTCCAGTTGATGGAGAAGCAGGAGCAGAAGTTGAACTGCCAGAAGGTAAAGTTTTCTTACTCATTTGAATAACTCAAGATCTTTAAGCTCCTTTAATCCAATCAATAGGGTAGCCAATTATAATCCAATTGGGAAGAAGAAAACATTTAAAAAAAAAAAGCCAATAAAAAATAAAGAGTCCAGGATTAAAAAGAGAAGGAGAAAAAGAAGATTAAAAAGAAAAAAAAGGAGGAGATTCTTCAGGTTCTTCTAAACCTTAATCCTATTGTAAGATGGCCAATTATGATTCAAAAATAAAAATTAAGAATAGTAAAAAATAAAGAGAGAGTAAGACCCAATAATATTAAAAAGCAATGATCAAAAAAAAAAGAAGAAGAATTCTTCAGGTTCTTCACACCCTAGTCCAATTGTAGGGTCTCAAAAAAATAAAAAAAAATAACCATAAAAATAAATAAAAAATGAAAGTAGAAAATAGAAAAGGCAAAAATCCCAATAAGCAAAAAGAAAAAGAAAACTATTCTGAGGCTTTCCCTTTAAAAAAAAAGTAAGTTTAAAAATTAAAAATAAAGTCAAACAAAAGAAAAAGAAAAAATAGATATACAAATATTACAAAATACTGTGGGGTTGAGCAGGAGGGATGAAACAGCTAAAGGAAGGTAAGAAAGAAAGCACACTGCATCTTATTTAGTTATCCAAGGTTCTTATTATGGCTTCTCCACAAATTCCAAAGCCAAACTTCAAGTACTCAATAATAGAAGTTCCAAAGAACACCTGTTAAAACATTCTCCTGTGTTCTTCCCTCTATCTAATCAAGTTCCAGTGTTCTTGAGAAAGGATTCCTTCACAGCTCTTTCAACTTTCAATAAAGTATCTTCAAGCCTCTAGTTGGCAGTGTTACAAAGTTTCTTTAATCCACTCCCCTTCTTTCCCCAAAAGCCTAGGAAAAAGAGGAAATATACATGTATATATATATTTTAAAAAAAAAAATTACTAAAGGGAGCCTCTATTCTAAAAAAAACTATTAACAATCAAAAGGGGGAAAAAGAAAGAAAAATTCGATGAATATAAAAGGAAAAACCAGTCTAGTTACAGTTACTAGATCACAATGGAAGTTCAATGAAAGCAAAAGTAAAAGTAAAAGCCAAGCCTCAATTTGACATTCTCTCTAAGAAATCGCCGCTAAATCAGTTCCATCAGTTTTTGTTCAAAGTCTTACAGGATTCTTCTCATTTTAGAGTGTCCTTGAGAAAAAATTCTCACCAGCCAATGCACGTTCTCTTTCAGCCTCTCTCTTCCGGAGCTGTCACAGCTTCAGCAGCCAAGGGGCTGCCTCTCTGCCGATGGTAAAAGGGCTTCTTCTGGATCAGCCAGGGACTTTGCGATGTCCCTGGGATCAGCAGAACGCGCCTTACTATCACCGTCTCTACGGGACGGTTTAGGTCCATTAGGACCGACCAGGGGCGAAGATATCAGCTGCAATCTCAGAGCCCCAAGATTGCAGCTGTATCGCAGCAACGTGGCTCCGCCTTCTCCCGGTCTTCATCCTAATTCTAACCTTACGTTCAGCTAGTGGGTCTTCAAACCTGGCCTGCAGCACAGTCATGAACAGGTCATAATTCATCAGCTGGGGGGCATTATCATTATGCAAAGTCTCCATCCACTTTGCAGCTGTTCCCTCCAGAGCCCTGGTAACACATCTAACTTTGGCTGCTTCTGAGGAAAAATCCTCTCCATATTCCTCCATATGGCTCCAGACTTGTGCCAGGAAGAATCCTAACTCCTTGGGATCCCCCTCCCCCATATTTTACTTCCAATGGAGGCACCTTTGGAGTTCTACACCTTCTGGAAATTACTCCCCCCGCCGGGGGGCCCTGGGCTGCTGCTGCCTGTTGCGCTGGCCCAGGTTGATTTATGGGGGTGGCTGCTCTGATTCTTCTGGCTGGGGCTGCCTCCCCCTCTTCCCTCTCATACCTTTAATCAGTCTGAGTTTCTCCAACAGCTTCATTTAGAAGATGCAGGGCTTGAGTTTGTAAAAAATTCTTTCTTTCCTTCTCTTGCCATGGCTCTTCTCTTCCACGCTGATGGGTAGTGGTCACTCCTGGAGGAGGCTTTTCCTCAGGATCCTTCCAGCCGACTCCCAGGGACCATTTGGGTTTTACAGCTGGTTTTTTTGCCAAGACTTAATTCTGCTAACAAGTTGGCTTCCCCTGCCGCCTCTAACAGCAGGGAATCTGGTCCTCCTGTCACTCCCAGGTCTTCTTGGTCACTGGCTGGATTAGACATTGTGTTCAGACCCCCTCGGAAGAAAATTTATTAATTCTCCGGGTGGGCTGGTAAACTGAGATTCAGAATAATGTAAGATGGTGCTCCATTCAAAATCCAAGAAAGAAATACTTAGAGTCCATCAATTAGAGAAAAGATACCTTTTACTGGAAGTCAAATGGTAGCAACAAAAGAATTCTGAATCTGAGAAAATGAGCGTGCAAATCACATATACAAAGTGATGGCAACATTCCCACCCACAATAGTTCAATTTGCCCACCCAATAAAAAGTTGTGTATAACATCATGTGGGCATCTCCAGGTGGTGATGAGGCCTCTGTCCGTTGACCTTGACATATTTTGATAAAGAGCTGCAGCTGCGCATAGCATAGGATAGAAACCTAAGCAAGAAACTTCCCCCCTAACTTATACAGTTCTGTTTTGTAAAACCTCCAGCTTCCTTCCCATAACCATGTCCCCCCTCCTCCCCCCAGTTACTTATGACAGCCGAAAGATGCAAAGCAAAGGAAGAAAATCTTGAAGGCTGACAGATAACTATCAGCAGCCAACTCTTGCTCATAAAGTGAAACCCTTTAGCAGAGAGGTCATTTAAGCTCTCCAGAAAGAGCACAACCAGGAGAAGCAGTCCTTAGATCCATTTGCACCACTTAAAAGACACCAGCTGGTCTCACTCACCTCACAAGATATCCCAAGGTAATCATCCAGATTTAAACAAATAACTCATGCCCCCAAGAAAGGCAGTAAAAAAATCAGTGCCAAGCTTGCATCCTGCCTCTTGGAAGTACACCCCAAAAGTGCCAGATACCACTAAAGCAGTGAAGGAAGACCCCCCACTCCAGATAGAAAAAGAAACCATGAGGCAGGAAAAAATTCAAACACAACAGAAATAATTAAATCACAACAGTAGCTGTTGCTCGTTAAACCAATTACCAGAACAAATAGACACAGGAACTAGCCAGATTTCTCAACTCAGTTTCTTTTCAGGAACAGTGATTAACCTTTTTCCTTCCAAACAAAGCTGAATAGGGAAAATTATCCCATCAATAAACACAGGATTAAACGTCACCAGGCACAGAACTAACCTTCACCAAAAACCAGTTTTAGACCCAAACTCAGAAAGGGCATGTAAACTCACGTTTGAATGTCAATCTTTTTAGCTAGTCAAGAAGCCTTGCTGAATGTCACTCACCTTGGTTCCTTTTCATTAAAAGCTTCTTTCCAGCAGCTCTGCTTCATTATTCAATTATTTCTTCAAAGTGCTAACTCCAACAGGGGAGTATTTCCTCCCAACAGCAGTGTAAAAAGCTTAAAACAATCCTTCCCCTTTAAGAAAGTCAAGTTGTCAGGTTTCCAAGTGAAATGGCTACACATATGTCAATTTTGAGCTCCACACAAGCAAAATACCAGCAAAGGAGAAAAAAAACCTCCAGAGAAGCTCCGGAGACAGGAAGTCTAGTTCTGCCAAGAATGTAATAAGGGTTAACGGAGAGGCAGTTTCTGTAAGTAACACCAATGTTTCCTTCCTGCCTTCCTTACAGGATTGGGAAAAAGTGGAAAAAAACAAAAGATTTCTCTAACAACCGGTTCTCCGAACTGCTTAGAATGTTAACAACTGGTTCTAGAGAATACGTGCGAACCAGTAGAATCCCACCACTGGTTTATTGTACTTTTTTTTTTCTATCCTCCAAGCATAGCAGGAGACGATTGAGGTGATGTATGGTATCCTTTGATCAGGCAAAGGGAAGATTGTAGAGATGGAGTGAAGGGGAGCTCCTGCAGCCCAGCCCAGCCCCAGCAAAAGAGGTGAAGGGAGCGGCCCAAGAAGATCCCAAAGCCCAGTTGGTGGTGACCTGACGGAAAGCCTGAGCAGAGAGAAGCAATCAGCAAGCAGTGGGGGAGGAAACCCCAGGGACCAGGGACCTCTACTGAGCGGAAGAGGACATTTGGCAAAGGAGGACGCCGAAGGCGGCTGAGGCCAAATTCCCCCTGACCTCCCCGAGGGCTTTGCTGACACTGATGCCAAGGTGGGGGGCAAAGAGGACAGTGGAGTGGGATGAGCATGTCGAGTGGATACCTGACTGCCTTCTGCAGCCCATCAGTGGAGCAGCTGAGGGAAAGGTTCTCCCACATGGAAGTGCATGGAGTGGAGCTGTTGTGAAGGATGGCCTTACCACCCTGGACCTGGAACCTGCACCCACCTGGGCTGGTACAGCCATGCCTACCTGGACAATGTGGCAATGGTCAACGCTGTGACAGCCAACCTCGGAGGGGAGGCAGTGGAGTGGGTGATGAGCCTCCATGATGAAGGCGCCCTGGAGCTGGGGAACATGGATGTCTTCCTAGATAAGTTCAGGACCAGATTCGAGGACCAAGCCCAGGCCCAGAAAGCAGAGTTGGAGATACAAGACCTCAGACAGGGGAACTGGCCAGCGGAGTACATCCAAGTATTTCAGAGAGTTGCCAGGAAACTGAGGCACTGGCCGGAATGATTGCTGGTCTACCACTTCATAGAGAGCCTGAACTGGGAGCTGTTCCATGCCTGCCTAGCCCGGGGAGCACCTGAGAGGATCCATGAGTGCTACTGGATGGCCAGGATGATAGACATTGACTTGAGGGAGTACAAGTGATGTAGCACCCAAGTTGAAGCCAAAGAGAAGTCAGGAGCAATGCCAGATGCAGTGACAGCCAATGTCTGCCCTAGCCTGTGGGGCCAGCTGATGCTTCCAGTGCAGCTAGCAGGGCCACAGAGCAGCCAAGTGTCTGGCACCCGCCCCTCAGTCCAGAGTGAAAGAACCTGCTCTAGCCAAGCTGAAAAAGCCATAGTGGAAAGGGTGAGAGAAGTTGAGCATGGTGCGCCAGGTCATGGAGGTCTCCCCCTCTAACAGCGAGGGAGAGGGAACACTGACCGATGAAGACCAGCAGCCAGTCCCTTACAAGAGCAACAAGGGGAAGAGCAACCCAATGGTAAGTGGAGCCATCTGCTCCTTCTTTATCCTGGTGAAGATTGTAGTGCCTAAATGGGGAGCCCAAAGGGATTTGGAGGCGCTTGGAGACTCGGGCTGCACCCACTGCCTAATGAGCATGCCGATGGTAATGAGGCTGGGGATACAGGTGAGGAAGTTGCCCCAATCCATGAGGTTTGACCAAGTGGATGGTTCCCTGATAGGGGGCTCCCCCACAACGCATCTAACTGAGCCTGTGTGATTAGAGATAGGCCAGCATCACAAGATCATCCGCTTTGTGATTGCCCCAAAAATGACCATGTCAGTAATCCCAGGGTTGTCCTGGCTAGACAAATGGGGCCCCACCATATGGTGGCAGAAAGGGGAAAGAAAGTTGAGGCTGAGGAAGAAGCTCCCTCCCCCTGCAAGACACCTTGGAGGAGAAGCAGAGCAGCAGAGATCTGAGGGGAGGGAGGCTGAGCATCTGAAGGCTGTCTCAGAGCAGCTGCCAGGAATCCCACTCATTCTCAAAGAGTGAAGGTGTTCAACAAGAAGGAATGTGACATCCTACACCCCCACCAGCTTACTGACTGAGCCATTGAGTTTCTGCTGGGACCAAAACTCCCCAAGCCAAAGATGTACTCCATGACCCCAAAAGAGATGAAGGAGCTGAGAGACTACATTGACAAAAACCTGGCGTGGGGCTTTAGCCAGCTGGCCAAATTCCAAATTCCAAATGTTGTTCAAGGAGAAGAAAGATGGGTTGATGAAGCTGTGTGTGGATTTTGTAAAGAGTTTTAATAATATTGCTTTATGGGTGAGAATTTAGGCAATGAGGGTTTTTTTTGTTACTGACTCATATTCCGATTCCATTCCATCCCACCCCATTCCATTCCAACCCTGGAATATCAAATATATATTCAGTTACTCTGGTTCTATATAATTACTCATCTTCCTATACACCATTTTTGACAAATGGCAGTCCAATCTCTTCTTGAAAGTCTCAAGTAAATGGACGAGATATATAGGGTCCAAACAAGTTACGGAAGAAGACACCATCTCCCTAAAGAAGTCCACGTGAAATTTATGAAAAAACAGATTAGAGATGAAATTTTGCATTGAACACGTGACGAACAACTTGAATATAAAGGAAAATAAATATTAGTGTTAAAACAGGTTCCAAAAAGAATGAAGGATTTAAGGAGAAACTACCAGTTTTTGATGACAAGACTAAATAAAAATAACATCAATTTTAGATGGTTAACACCAGAAGGGATAATGGTAACCTGGGAGGAAAAAAGATATAAGCTTGATACTGTAGAAAAGGCTGAAGATTTCTACAAGCAACATTGCGACATTGAGGAAGATTCAGGAGATCAAGGAGAAGAGAAAGATGTAATTGAAGGTAGAGACCTAGGACAAGTAATAGAAGAAACAGAAAGACCACAAGAAATGGAAAGACCTAAGAGAAGAGGAGATGGAGATAAGATCGAATACTATGGAAGGAAATATGAAGAGCCCAAAGAATCTAGAGTCACGAGAAGTACGAGAACAGGATACAATTAAGAAAATAGAGGAAGAATGTGGGATTTGATCAATAAATATTAACGGACTCAAGTCACCAATAAAACATCAGAAAATATTTGCTAAACTACAAAAACTGAAAACCAATATAATTGCTCTGCAAGAAGTCCATATAAGACACAATCAAAAATATTTACTAGAACAACCTAAGTTAGGGAACTTGTTTGTATCACTAGATCAGGAAAAGAAAAGAGGTGTGGCTATATATGTGAAAAATAAAATTAAGGCAAAACAGATTTACAAAGATAAAGAAGGGAGAATTCTAATCATTGAGATTAAATTAAATAACAAAAATATAATAATTGCCTCAATATACGCACCAAATGGAGCCCAAGAGTCTTTCTATAAAAAATTGCATAATATAATTAGTGATATAGAGTACGATGGGTTATGCATAGTTGGGGACTTCAATGCGATTGTAGAAAGGAAAAGAGACCATAAACATAATGACACAAGAAAAAGAAAAAAAAGAATACTCCCCCAAACATTTTTTGAAATGATTAGAGATTTAAACTTGATAGACTTATGGAGAGAAAGGAATAATGAAAATAATTATTATACATTCTACTTGAATCATCACAAAACCTGGTCTAGGACTGATATGGTTTGGATAGCCAAAGATTTAGATTCCGAAATACGTAAAGTAACTATAGAGACAAACACCTGGGCAGTTCATAACCCCATAAGCAGTGGTGGGATTCAATTTTTTTTACTACTGGTTCTGTGGGTGTGGCTTGGTGGGCAAGGCAGGGGAAGGATACTGTAAAATCTCCAGTCAGAGGTGGTATTTGCTGGTTCTATGAACTACTCGAAATTTCTGCTACTGGTTCTCCAGAACTGGTCAGAATCTGCTGAATACCACCTCTGCCCGTAAGTATACAGTGGAAAGGACATAAAGCTACACCAAGATGGACTTTTCAAAGGGCAATTTTCCAAGAAAAAGAATTCAATATAATGATAGAAAAACAATTGAATACCCTTTTTAAAGTAAATGAACAAGACAATATCTCAATTCAAACTCTCTGGGACACTGCCAAAGCATACATACGTGGTATAACAATTTCATATACAGCCAAAAGTAATAAGGAAAAAAAAAATCGAGAAAAATTGGAACAAGAGCTTAAGCAAATGGAGGTGTTGCACCAGATAGAATCTAATAATCAAAACTTGAAAAGCGAATTAGATCTCCTTAAACATAAACTACATATTTTAGAGACAGAGAAAATAGCACAGCAAATTTAACTAACTAAACAAAATTATTTTGAA
The DNA here is from genome assembly GCF_049901715.1 of Pseudonaja textilis. Taxonomy (NCBI): domain Eukaryota; kingdom Metazoa; phylum Chordata; class Lepidosauria; order Squamata; family Elapidae; genus Pseudonaja; species Pseudonaja textilis. Next base: position 2,498,195 of record NW_028262864.1, on the reverse strand, counting down.
AATGCCAATAAACCTGGATGGTGGCTGGCACAAAAATTAAGAAATCACAGAGAAAAACAAAGAATAAACAAATTACAAGATGAAGAAGGGATCATACATTACGATGAGAATTCTAAAAAAGACATTGCCCAGAGATTTTATGCAAAATTATATACAAGAAATGAAAATTACTCAGAAGAAAAGATTAGAACCTACTTAAGGAAAGCTGATTTACCAAAGATTCCAGAAGATATGAAATTAATGCTCAATGAAGAAATTACCATGACAGAAATAGCCAAAGCAATCAACAAAAAAACAACAAAGCATCTGGCCCAGATACTATACCTGCAGAGCTATACAAAGAACATCAGAATACCCTGAACCAACATTTATTAGAGGTCTTCAATGCTGTGCTTGATGACGGGAAAATCCCAAAATCTTCGAGAGAGTCCAATATAGTATTGAATAAAAAAAGAAGGTACAGACCAGACAAGAATTCAAAATCATAGGCAAGGACTTCACACAATGGATGGAGAAAGAAATAGCTTTTTTTTTTAGAGAAAATAAAAAAGAAGATACCTCAATTCAGAATGTATGGGACACAATGAAGGCATACGCTAGAGGCTTGATAATAGACTATACAAGGAAAAGGAACATCAGGAAAAGGCAAGCCACTAAAGCTTTAGAAGATGAGCATAAAAGACTTGAAAAAGAGCTACAGAAAACGCCACAGAAAAAAGACATTAAGCTAAAATTGGACATAATTAAACACAAAATGGGTCAAATAGAGAAAGAAGAATTAGCACAGAAAATTAGAGGTGCTAAACAGAATTATTTTGAAGATGCAAATAAACCAGGTAGATGGTTAGCATACAAATTGAGAAAAGAGAAAGAATCAAGGAAAATATTGCAGCTAATAGATGACCAAGGTCAAGTTTGCCATGGTAATAAAGAGAAGAAGGAAATTATTCGAGACTTTTATGGGAAATTATATAAGCAAGAGAATATTGATGAGGAAAGAGTCAAACAGTACTTACAGAATGCTAATCTACCTAAGATACCTAAAGAGACTGAAAAAATGTTAGAAAGCAATATAACAATGATGGAGTTAACTGAAGCACTTAAGAAACAAAATAATGGAAAGGCACCAGGCCCAGATGGACTTCCGGCAGAATTTTATAAAACACTACAAGAATCGCTGAACCTTCCATTGCTAGAAGTCATGAATGAAGTTATGTTAAAGAAGAAGATACCTAAAACATGGTCAGAAGCCTATATTACACTTATTCCAAAAGAAGAGGCTGATCCATTGCAAATTAAGAATTATAGACCTATTTCTTTATTAAATGCAGATTATAAAATTTTCGCTTCAATACTGGCAGAAAGACTCAAAAAATATTTAAATAATTTTATTCATCCTGACCAAAATGGATTTCTGCCAAAGAGACAAATCAAAGATAACATGAGAGTAATCTTGGACACTTTGGAATATTATGAGGCACATCCCGAAAAACAAATGGCTTTGATATTTTTAGATGCACAAAAGGCATTTGATAATGTGAATTGGAGTTTCATGTTATTATTATTGGAACAGATGGGTTTCGCCAGAAAATTTATTCAAGCAATAGAAGCCATATATCATAAGCAAACGGCAAAGGTAATGATAGAGGGAGAATTGACAGATTCCATCAATATAAGAAAAGGTACAAGACAAGGATGCCCACTATCACCTTTGCTATTTGTATTAACTTTGGAAGTGTTAAACAGAAATATTAGAGACGAAAAGAGTATAAAAGGAATGAAAATTAAAAAGGAAGAATTTAAGCTGCAAGCCTTTGCAGACGACTTGGCTTTTATTTTAGAAGACCCTTTAGAAACAGCACCAAAACTACTGGAAAAGATAGAGGCATATGGCAAGGTGGCTGGTTTGAAAATAAACAAAGATAAGACAAAGATTTTGACAAAGAATATGCTATTAAGACAAAAAGAAGAATTGGCAGACCTATTGAAAATTCAAGTCACAAACAAGGTTAAGTACTTGGGGATATATTTGACAGCAAGATGTAGTACATTAAAAGAGAACAATTGCATTAAAGTTAAACAACAGATAGCGTTAGATTTGACAAAATGGGAAAATCTACAACTGTCATTAATAGGGAGAATATCAACAATCAAGATGAATATACTACCCAGAATTTTATATTTGTTTCAAACAATACCAATTAGGCTTGGAAAGGACTATTTTGAAGATTTAAATAAAATTGTGTTGAAATATATATGGCAAGGTAAGAAAGCGAGAATAAAGTTAAAACTCTTACAAGATGCTAGAATTAGAGGAGGATTTGGTTTGCCTAATTGGGAGTTGTACTACCAAGCTACAAACTTGATGTGGGCTAAGGAATGGATAACATTAAGAAATACTAGATTGTTGACATTAGAAGGACATGATTTGTTGTTGGGGTGGCATGCTTTTTTATGGTATAAGGGAACTAAAACACAGGGCTATTTTAGAAGACATCATATACGGGAGTCTCTGTGGTTAAATTGGGAGAAGATTAAAAGACAATGTTATTTGAAAATTCCAGTCTGGTTATCGACTATTGAAGCATTTTCCTATCCTATAATATATAAGAAGGATCAAACAGTTAGATATGGGGAAATTCTGAATGAAAAGGGTGAACTTAAATCGATGCAAAATCTAGAGGAACAAGGTATAAAGATGAATTGGTTTTCATATGCGCAAATACACTCAAGGTATGATAAAGATCTCAAAACAGAAGGATTCTATGACAAATTGACTGACTTAGATAAGATTTTGACAGGTACTGATGAAAAGGTGATTAAAAAACTGTATGGATATTTATCAGAAATTAAATTAGAAGAAGAACAAGTTAAAGAAACTATGATTGTTTGGGGGAAGAATTTTAGATATGGCATTGATTTAGAGAAATGGCAAAAATTGTGGTCGCAAAATTATAAAATGACAATGTCAACAGCATATAAAGAAAATTTGTATAAGATGTTTTACAGGTGGCATTTTCCCCTGACAAGAATAGCAAGAATGTTCAAGAATAAATCTGAAAAATGTTGGAAATGTCATCAGATACCTGACTCATGTTACCATATGTGGTGGACTTGTGCGGACGCTAGAAAATACTGGACTAAAATCCGCATGTGGTTGGAAAAAATGACAAAGAAACATATAGACTTGAAACCAGAGATATTTTTATTGGGAATTTTACCTGATACATACATTAAAGATTTAAAATATTTGATTGTAAATGTATTAACAGCGGCTAGGATTGTATTTGCTAAAAACTGGAAAAATGAGAAAATACCATCACAGGAGGAAACTATTAAGAAAATATTGGAATGTGCTGAAATGAGTAGATTGACATTTGAAATTAGAGAACAAGTGATTAAACAATTTTACAAAATTTGGGACCTTTTCTATCAATGGTTAGATAATAAAATACAATAATAGAATGTGTAGAATTTTAGAAAATAATGAATATATAAAGATGTATTTCTTTTCTTTTTTTTGTTATTATATCTACAAAATGTCTTTAGGATAGATTTGGGAGGATTATATGAATTGTTATAAAATAAACTAAGTAAATTATAGTTATCTCGCAAAGTATGAATGAACAAAATTACAGTCAAATGATTGTTTAATAGTGATACTAGGGTATTCAATTTTTGATTGATAATATGAGTTATTATGCAATGTAACTGTAAGTGAGATTATGAAATGGATGCGCAAAAAATTTTGTAAACCAACCGACACACTGCTTGTACACTTATGAAAGAAAGTTGGATGTTTTTATGTTTTGTTTGTTTTTGTTTGTCTTTAAAATCCAATAAAACTTGCAAAAAAAAAAAGAATTCAAAATCATAGGCTGATATCTCTTTTAAATACAAATTACAAAATATTTACTACGATCATAGCTGAAAGATTTAAAAATTATTTAAAAGAATTCATACATAGTGATCAAAACGACTTCCTCCCAAATCGACAAACAAAATTTAATGTGAAAATAGTATTAGACACTCTTGAATTTTATGAAGAACAGAATGATTGACAGGCAGCCTTTTTATTTCTAGACACCCAGAAAGCCTTGGATGATGTAAATTGCCCTTTTCTAATGCAGCAGTTAAAACACATGAATATTGGTGAAAAGTTCTTAAAGATAATTATGGCAATATATACGCAACTGGAAGCAAAAGTAATAATAAAAGGAGAATTGTCAAGTACGGTTTATATACAAAGGCACAAGACAAGGTTGCCCCCTGTCTCCGCTATTATTCATATATACACTGGAGGTCCTAATGAGAATAATCAGACAAGAAACACAGACTAAAGGATTGGAAATCAAAAAAGAAAATTTTAAATTAAAAGCATATGCTGATGATTTAGGTTTTTTCTTAGAAGACCCTGAACAAACAGGTCCGATATTATTAGAAAAACTTGAAGACTATGGAGAAGTAGCTGGTTTGAAAATAAATAAAGAAAAAATGAAAATTATAACCAAGAATATGACCAACACACAAAGAGAAAATCTTGTTAAACTATTAGATATTCAAATAGTACAAAAAATAAAATATCTAAGAATTAACATTTTGGCACGTTGCTCTACAATCAAGGAGGATAATTATGAAAATCTATTGAGACAAATTAAAACAGATTTAGAACATTGGAACAGTCTTCAACTATCATTAATTGGCAGAATTCCGGCTATTAAAATGAACATACTACCAAAAATTTTGTTACTATTCCAAAATATTCCGATCAAATTAGAGAAAAAAATTATTCAAGGAACTGAATAAAATAACATTAAATTTTGTGTGGCAGGGCAAAAGACCAAAAATTAAACTAAAACATTTACAGGATGCAAAGGAAAGAGGGGGACTAGGTTTCCCGGATTGGGAACTATATTATCAAGCTGCCGTCTTAACATGGATCAAAGATTGGATAAACTTGGGGGAAAAAAGACTTTTACTTTTAGAAGGGCACGACCTACAACAGGGATGGCACACATATCTGTGACCTAATAGACATACAACGCATCAATATTTTGTGAGACATAAAATCCGAAAGCTCTAATATCAATTTGGAATAAAATAAGATTGCAAAATTATATGGAAACTCCAGGCTGGCTTTCCCCCTTAGAAGTTATATCATACCCAAACCTCTATAACCAAAAAAAGGTAATTACATACAAAGTTATCCTAACAGATGAAGGAAGACTAAAACAAAGACTTGAACTTAACCAACAGGGTCTAACATTGGAATGGTGGGCATATCTCCAAGTACAATCCAGATATGAAAGGGATATAAAGGAATGGGGAATAAATTGCCAAGTTACAATATTAGATAAAATACTACTAGGACCAGAAAAGAAACAAATAAAGAAATTATATAACTATCTATTATACTATAAGATGTATGAGGAGCAGGTGAAAGAACCAAAGTTAACCTGGGCTAGAAATTTCGGATATAACATAAATGTGGATCAATAGCAGCAAATCTGGGATAGGAATAAAAAGATCACTTTAGCCACATCTTATAAAGAAAAACTTTTTAAGATGTTCTATAGATGGCATCTCCCACCCACCAGATTAGCTAAAATGTACAGTTCCCAATCTCCGATATGTTGGAAATGTTTGAAAGAATGGGGCACCTATTATCATATGTGGTGGGAGTGCAAGAAAATGCAAGAATTTTGGCACAAAATCTGGCAATGGTTAGAGGAAATGTTAAACCTAAAAATAAATTATACACCAGAAATGTTCCTATTAGGAATAACAAATGAGAATCTTAAAAAAGCAGATATATATCTAATTATTCATATTATCACAGCCACAAGATTATCAATTGCCCAAACATGGAAATTAAAAGAAATATCTAACAACGAAGTAATAATAAAAAAAATTTTTACACTGCGCCGAGTTAGATAGAGAACTGAAGGAGCAAGGTACTTCAGAATTCTATGAAATATGGAAAAAGATGTATAACTGGAGGGATATGAAAGGAAGTCAAAAAAATGTGAAATAGAAATTAAAGAGTTTATACCGCAACAAAATGTCTAAGATAGAAATGGATACAAAGATTTACAATGTAAATATGTATATAGAGGTATATATATGTGTGTTAATATTGTTTGATGACATTCTGCTATTATAACAATGTAAAGACTGCTGATATATGTCAAAAGATCAGCACGTTCAAATGTTTTTAAAAACTAATTTTCAATAAAAAATTTTTTTTAAAAAGTCTCAAGTAATGAAGCTCCCACAACTTCCAAGGGCAAACTGTCCTTCACCGAAACGATGGAGGAGCACGTGAAGTTAGTGCGCCAGATGCTTAAGAAACTTTTGGCAGCGAATCTATATGCCAAGCTGTCCAAATGTGAATTCCACAAGACTCACTTAGACTACCTGGGGCTTCGTTCAGCCTTCAAACAGTAAGGCTGGCCCATGTAAGTGAGCAGTGCACCAGGGCCACGAACGGTGTTGGTTCCTGCACTCAGTCGATTCAGATTCCACAGCCGGCCTTACTGTTTGAAGGCTGAATGAAGCCTTCAACTGAGCAAAGAGATTACAGCACAAGACCCAGGATGTCACGACAATAGAACTCAGAAGGTCATCACACAGCCTATGACCCAGGTCATTACAACCCAGGAGATTATAGCACAAGACCCAGGATGTCAAAACAATAGAACTCAGAAAGTCATCACACAGCCCATTACCCAGGTCATTAAAACACAGGAGGCTGATAGACACACAGCCAATACCTCAACCACACATGTTCTTACGAAAAAGCCAGCCAATCTGCAAACATCAACTCCATCAACCAATCAAGAAATGACAACACAGCCAACCTCCCCACCAGTATTTATAGAGAGACGGCAGTTCCGTCTCTTTTATTTATATTTATATTATTTATATTTATATTTATGTATATGTATATGTATGTGTGTGTATATATATATATATATATATATATATATATATATATATATATATATATATATGTATGTTATGACTCCCTTCAAAATTCCAGCGAACAAAACAGAAAGCAGCCGTTTCAAATTAAATCAAACAGAAAGAAGTCTTACAAGATAACGGCTGGCAGGAATCTCAATCCACAGCATAAATCTTTACTCTGTGCGGCAAACCAGTCCTGGCAATAAATCTCTAGTCTCAGAGCTTCTTGCTGTAACGTCCTCACTCAAATAAGTCACTTTTCTCCTGGCAAAATGTACCAGCCCAGCTGTGTCCTTTTATACTCATTGAGGCAACGTGCTAATTTACTGACTCGCTCTCCTCATTCGCTCCAGCTGATTTTGCCTTCTCAACCGTCTTCTGTTTTTTACATTTAACCACAAATTTTCCAAGTTCTCATCTCCACTAGAAGACTCTCTCAAAACTTCCCTGTCAGCCATTCCCGGCTGTTGATCAGATAAGGAACCAGAGGAGGTCGAAGGTCCTGACAATTCTAATACATCAGGTCTGTCGTCCTTTGTCACGTCCATCTCCTCATCCTGGTTACCAGTCCAATCACTGAGCCATGCCGGCTCATATTTTTCTGCCATGACTTCCTCACTTGAACTCATATCAGTCACAGGAGCTGAATCCAAGCCCGGAGCCACAACACTATCCCTCACCGTAGGGCCCTTCCCCCGGGTCTGACGATCCAGATGCAGTTTCGAAGGGAAACGTTCATGAAAGTCCCGAATGATGTCTGGAGCATGAACTGCAGACGCATCCATCCATGAGCAAATGTCCGAGTCATCCACTCTCCTCCCGACTAAATACTGGAAATGACCCTTGAGCCAACGCGAATCAGTAACACTGACCACTGTGTCATCAACCTCCGCCCCCTCACGGGGCATCGATGGGGAAGTCGTACCAGCTGGAGCACGCAGAGGACAGTCCGGGGAGTCAGGAACCAAAAGAGAGCGATGGAATACAGGGTGAATACGCATGGAGCGCGGTAAGGTGAGCCGGTATGCCACAGGGTTGATAACCGCCTCAATCGGGAATGGACCGATGAAACGATGGTCCAATTTCCTAATTGGGCGATCGATCCAAAGATGTTTTGTGGATAACCACACCTTGTCACCCACAGCTAACGGAGGCGGTGCTCGACTGACCGGTCCGCAAACCGTTTATAGTCCTTTTTCGCTCGTTCAAGTTGTTGCCTGACTAAACGGTGGACTGCTTGCAGTTCCTCCAGAAAATCTTGTGTCTCAGGAACCGGTGAATCCATCCAAGTTAATGGGAAGAAGCGCGGATGATAACCTACATTCGCGAAAAATGGTGTTACCCGAGTGGAGGTGTGCTGCGAGTTATTAAAAGCGAATTCTGCCAGTGGGAGGTATTTTGCCCAATCGCTTTGTCGCTGATTAACAAAACACCTCAAATATTGGGTAAGAATGCCAATCACCTTCTCAGTCCCTCCATCAGTTTCTGGATGGTGCGCTGACGCTAAGCACACCTGAACTTGTAGCGCTGCCATTAACTGTTTCCAAAACTGCGCAGTAAACTGAACTCCACGATCAGAAACCACTCTATCTGGCAGTCCATGCAGACGAAAGATATGCTGTAAAAATAGCTGAGCTGTAGTGCGGGACGAAGGTAATCTCCGACAGGGAATGAAATGAGCCATTTTAGTCAGCATATCAACTACCACGAGCACCGTCGTGAAGCCCGACAAGGATGGTAAATGCGTGAGAAAGTCCATGGAGATCACTCCCCATGGTCTGCCCAGAGTCGGTAATGGTTGGAGGAGTCCAGGGGGCGCACCCGATGCCGCTTTCGCTTGCCTACACTGGACGCAAGAAGCGACATAAGAGAACACATCGTGACGAACCCGAGGCCACCAAAAAGTCCGGGTGACCAAATGCAAGGTTTTATAAAATCCAAAATGGCCAGCAGCGGGGTTATCATGACATTGTGTCATGATGAGAGCTCTCAACGACCTGGTAGGTAGGTATAATAAACCCTGATGTCGGAGCAAGCCCTCTTCAAAGGACTTGAACTCACTTGAACTCATATCAGTCACAGGAGCTGAATCCAAGCCCGGAGCCACAATATATATATTGGCTATATATATATATGTTGTGACTCGGAGGGTTGAGCCTGCTCTGTTAGAAGACACAGACTCGAGTAATGAGGAAGAAGAGGATTTGGCCTTGAGTTTTGAGCCTGCCTTGCTGGAAGTTTCGGAATCATTTCCCTCCCCGGGACCTTCCTCCCTGGTTGTGCCTCAGGTGTCAGCAGATAATCAGGAGAGCGTGCCGGAGTCCTTGGCTGAGGATCAAGCCACGGAATGCTGGTTTGATGCAAGGCAAAGACGCAGGCAGAAGCGTGAAATTCAACGTAAAAGGAAATGTCAAATCAGGAACTGATTTGAGAGACAGACACGCCCCTCAGGACATAAAAGAGGGCGTGTTAGCTCTGAATCTCTGTTTGGGACAATTTGTTTATTTGAAAAAGCAGCTTGGACAAATCCTCTGTGCGGCATCTGCCTTTTGATTTATGGTCTTGTTTGTTATTGGACTTGGCAGGCAGCTTCTGGAAGACTGCCAAGGAACTTCTCCAGTCAAAGGAATTTAACTCTGTCATTCCTGGTCCTGTCTGTTTATTTATATCCCTTTGGAGGCTTGGACTCTCACCTCGTGGTCACAGGTGAGACAGAAAATTTTTGTCCCAAACCAGCAAATACTATCTTCTGACCAAGATGGAACAACAACAGCAGCAGCAACAACAGCAGCAGCAGATTAATCAACTTCTACAAGATAACCAGGTTTTGCAGCAACAAGTCACTCAGCTGGTTAACCATCTTACGCAGCTGCAAGCTCCTGCTGCTCCTCCTGCCCCTCCCCATAGGAAATGCTCGGTAGCTGTGCCGGATAAGTTCTAAGGGCAGCCTGAAATGTTTCCGGCCTTTATGGGACAGTGCCAACTGTTTATGGCTCTGAGGCCGGAGGATTTTCCTGATGACCGGGCTCGGGTGGGGTTTGTTATCAGCCTTTTGTCAGGCTCGGCTGCCAGGTGGGCCACTCCTTTGTTGGTGCAGAATAGTCCCTTGCTAACGGACTATCAGGGGTTTTGGCGTCACCTGAGACTTTTGTATGAGGACCCCATACGGGCTCAGACAGCAGCCAGACGCCTGAGGGAACTTTGCCAGGGGAAACACCCCTTTCAGGAGTTCATTTCAGAGTTTCGACTGCTCTGCTTGGACTCTGCATGGAATGAGGCTGCTCAAATGGACGCTTTCCAAGATGGTCTGTCGGAGGACATACAAGACGAGTTGGTGCACATGGAGCCGGCCCTGACCCTTGATGATTTGGTGGTGCAATGTTTGTGCATTGACACCCGGCTTCAACAGCGCAAGACTAGACACCCAGTTCCGGAGCAGCCATCCACCTCAAGGCCACAGCATCCTGTACAACCAGCGCCCCAGGTCTTCCACAGTGCCATGGCCAGGGCCGAGGAGTCGATGGAGTTGGGTGCAGTCTGACCTTGTTTGACGGCCCAAGAACGTACCCAGAGACTTCAAGGAGGCTTATGCCTGTATTGTGGGGGGCCTGGACATTTTGTGAATTCCTGTCCTGGTAAACGACGGGGGGCACACAAGCCAGTGCCTGAATCTAACCTTGTACAGTCGGAGAAATGGGCAGGCCCAACCTCGGGGAAACCCTAGGTTGGGCACGTATTAGTCAACCACCCAAAGTGGCAGAGGTGAACTCTGGTCCCCCTCGACATTTACTTTTAGACACGAGGGTTTTCTTGCAGTCCCGGTCAGAGGGGATTCCTGCAGTTGCGTTGGTGGATTCGGGGGCTACTACCAGTTTCATGGACCAGGCCTTCGCAACTCATTTTGACGTCCCTTTGGTTGAGGTGGAGCCTCCAATCAAGGTGGAAACGGTTGATGGGCAGGAGCTTCGGGCTGGGCCCATTTGTTTCGCCACCCAGCCATTGCGCCTGGCTATTGGGGACCATGAGGAGGCGATTAGTTTTTACATCACTGTGGACCTCCATCTCCCTTTGGTCCTTGGTATGGCCTGGCTACAGTTACACAATCCTCTGGTGGCTTGGGTGCAGAACGCTATTTTGTTCCCGAGCCTCCAGTGTGTGGACCATTTACGACACACCTGTGCTGGCCAGGACATCGCCACCCCGCCATCTCTGTACCTCCTGAATTCTCTGATTTTGTCGATGTATTTAGCGAGAAGGAGGCGGATCGGTTACCCCCGCATCGACCCTATGACTGTCCTGTGGACCTTCTACTTGATGCCCCACTACCCAAGGGATGCCTGTATTCTATGTCTGAGCCCGAATTGGCAGCCCTTCATGATTTCTTAGACAAGAATTTGGCCCAGGGGTTTATCCAGCCGTCGTCGTCCCCTCTTTCTGCTCCCATTCTTTTCGTGAAAAAGAAGACGGGAGATTTGCTCTTGTGCTGCGACTACCGCCGGTTGAACGCCATTATGGTGAGGAATAGTTATCCCTTGCCACTCATTCCAGAGTTGATGGAGCGGTTACGGGAGGCTACTATTTTCACCAAGCTCGATCTTCGAGGGGCCTACAACTTGGTGCAGATGCGAGAGGGGGATGAATGGAAGGTGGCGTTTGGCACCAGATACGGTCATTTTGAATACACCGTAATGCCGTTCGGGTTGACCAACGCTCCCGTGGTCTTCCAGCACCTGATGAACGACGTGTTCCGGGACATGCTTGATCGATTCGTGGTGGTGTACCTGAACGACATTTTAATCTATTCCAGGTCTAGGGACAGCCACCTTCAACATGTTCGCTTGGTTTTACAGCGTCTTCGGGAGCATCAACTTTATACGAAGCTGGAGAAATGCCTCTTTTTCCAGACTTCCATAGAGTTCTTGGGGCACATCATCTCCCCTGAAGGCATTGCCATGGACCCGCGTAAGGTGGAGGCTTTGTGTAGTTGGGAACCCCCTCGTCGAGTAAAAGACGTTCAACGTCTCTTGGGGTTCGCTAATTATTATCGGACCTTCATCCCGGGTTTTGCCAAGCTCATGGATCCCATCACTCAGCTCCTTAGAAAAAAAGTCCCATTCCAGTGGGGGCCCCTGCAGCAACAGGCCTTTGAAGCTCTTAAAAAGGCCTTCGTCGCAGAACCTATCCTGAGGCATCCTGATCCACATCGTCTGTTTGTGGTGGAGACGGATGCGTCCAACGTGGCTATTGGGGCGGTGTTGTTGCAAGCCCCAATGGATGGCGCTACTCTTTTTCCTTGCGCTTACTATTCTCGGAAACTCACTTTGTCCGAGCGCAACTATAATATCTGGGAAAAAGAGTTGTTGGCTATCAAGGCTGCGTTTGAGACCTGGCAACATCATTTTGAGGGGGCCCAGCACAAGGTGGAGGTTTGGATGGATCATCGTAATTTGGAGCACTTGACCACTGAGAGGAAGTTGAACCAGTGACAGATTCGGTGGTCGTTGTTCTTTGCTCGGTTCAACTTTTTTGTGACTTATATCCCCAGTGGTCAGAACCGGAGAGCAGATGCCCTGTCCCATAAACTGGAGTACCTTTGTCCCGAGGACCCTCTTCCTTCTCATACGGTGCTACCACCGGAATCTTGGGCCGTTATCCAGGAACCGGTGGTTTTGCGGACTCGGATACGAGAGGCGCAGCGCTTAGACGCTTGGTCGCAGCAGAGAATGGGGGAAATTGGACCTGACTCCCCATGGACTTTGGAGGAGGGCTTACTACAACATTGGGGCTGGTTGTACGTGCCCACAAGGACACTTAGAGCCCTCATCATGACTCAATGTCATGACAACCCTGTTGCTGGCCATTTTGGATTTTTTAAGACCCTTCATCTGGTCACACAGATTTTTTGGTGGCCTCGAGTCCGACATGATGTCTACGCCTACGTTGCGTCCTGCGTACAGTGCCGGCAAGCGAAAGCTGCGACGGGCGCGCCTCCTGGTCTCCTTCAACCATGGGGGGCAATTTTCATGGATTTTTTAACACATTTGCCCTCTTCGTCAGGGTATACGACGGTGCTCGTGGTGGTTGATATGTTAACTAAGATGGCTCATTTTATCCCCTGTCGGAGGTTACTGTCGGCTCGTACTACTGCCCAGTTATTCTTACAACACGTTTTCCGTCTGCATGGTTCACCGGACAGGGTGGTTTCGGATCGCGGTGTCCAGTTTACCACGCAATTTTGGAAGAGCCTGATGACCGCGTTGCAGGTGCAGGTGTGCTTGTCGTTGGCGCACCATCCGGAGACTGATGGTGGGATGGAGAAGGTGATTGGCATCCTCGCCCAATATTTACGATGTTTTGTTAACCACCAACAGAATGATTGGGTGACTTACCTCCCGTTGGTGGAGTTTGCCTTCAATAACTCTCAGCACACCTCCACTCACGTGACACCTTTTTATGCAAATATGGGTTTCCATCCAAGGTTTTTCCCATTGTCTATCGTGGATTCTCCGGTTCCCGAGATGCGGGACTTCTTGTCGGAACTGCATTCGGTTCATCAATTGGTATCGCAGCAATTGGAACGGGCTAAGGTGGACTATAAAAGGTTCGCCGATCGTTCGCGTCGCGCGACGCCTCCGTTGGCTGTGGGAGACAGGGTGTGGTTATCCATGAAGCATCTATGGGTCGACCGTCCATTCAAGAAGTTGGACCATCGTTTCATTGGTCCCTTCCCTATCGAGGCGGTCATCAATCCCGTTACATATCAGCTCACCCTGCAGTGCTCTATGCGCATTCATCTTGTCTTCTACCGTTCCCTTCTGGTTCCTGATGCCCCATCGTGTACTCTCCGTTCCCCCACTGGTACAAGTTCTCCATCTATACCCGGCAATGATCCTGCTGCTGACGACACGGTGGTCGGCATTATAGATTCTTGCTGGTTGAAAGGACCATTTCAATATTTTGTCGAGCGGCTAGGGGATGGACCAGAGGCTCTTTCCTGGAAAGATGCTTCTACGATTCAAGCCCCAGACCTTATCCAGAGATTCCATGCGCAGTTTCCATTGAAATCGCATCCGAATCGTCAGACTCGGGGCAAGGGCCCTGCGGTGAGGATAGTGTTGTGACTCGGAGGTTGAGCCTGCTCTGTTAGAAGACACAAACTCGAGTAATGAGGAAGAGGAGGATTTGGCCTTGAGTTTTGAGCCTGCCTTGCTGGAAGTTTCGGAATCATCTCCCTCCCCAGGACCTTCCTCCCTGGTTGTGCCTCAGGTGTCGGCAGAGCATGCCAGAGTCCTTGGCTGAGGATCAAGCTACGGAATGCTGGTTTGATGCAAGGCAAAGACGCAGGCAGAAGCGTGAAATTCAACGTAAAGGAAATGTCAAATCAGGAACTGATTTGAGAGACGGACATGCCACTCAGGACATAAAAGAGGGCGTGTTAGCTCTGAATCCCCATTCGGTACAATTTGTTTATTTGAAAAAGCAGCTTGGACAAATCCTCTGTGCAAAGTCTGCCTTTTGATTTATGGTCTTGTTTGTTATCGGACTTGGCAGGCAGCTTCTGGAAGACTGCCAAGGAACTTCTCCAGTCAAAGGAATTTAACTCTGTTGTTCCTGATCCTGTCTGTTTATTTATATCCCTTTGAGGCTTGGACTCTCACCTCGTGGTCACAGGTGAGACAGAAAAGATATATATATATATATATATATATATATATATATATATATATATATATATATATGTGTGTGTGTGTGTGTGTGTGTGTGTGTGCGCGCACGTGTGTGTGTGTGTGTGTGTGTATGTATATGTATATGTGTATATGTGTATATGTATATATATATATATATATATGTGGATCTTTGGTTGTTCGGGTTTTCTCCCGCGTAAGATTCGAAGTATCTAGGCAACGTTTCGATGAAGTCTCATTCATCATCTTCAGGCTTCTGTCTTCGGCTCTTGCTTCTCAGAGTGATGTGAGATTGCAGCTGCTTCTTCCTTTTAACTGCTAGTGGGGGTGGGACTTGATTGGGTGGGGGCTTGGCTGTGTTCTGATTGGGTGGGGGGTTGGCAGTGTTCTGATTGGTTGGAGGAAACAAAACTTACAACCTAGCGACCTACTAGTAAGCTTCAATGTCATATCCCTCTTCACCCAAGTGCCAATAAAAGAAGCCTTGACAGCCATCCAAGACAAATACAACCCCCCCAAGCACATCCTAGATCTGACCAACCACTGCCTATCCAATACATACTTCACCTTCATTGGACAAAAATACAAACAAATAGAAGGAGCACCCATGGGATCACCCCTCTCACCTGTCATCGCAAACCTCTACATGGAACACTTTGAAACACAAGCTCTAGAAAAATACGACCACAAACCCAAACTCTGGCTCAGATACGTAGATGACACCTAAGTGCACGCATTGAAGAACATAAGAACTCAATCAAAAAAGAAGAAACGACCTCTTCCCTGGTCCAACACCTCAAAGCCACAGGACATGAAATTGATTTTAAAAATACCAGAACTATCGCCAAAACCGAACACTTCAACAGCAGAATAATCAGAGAAGCCATAGAGATAGAAAAACGCCCACACAGCATGAACAAACGAGATGACACCTCCCGCCTCCAGCCATTTGGAAACCCGCCCTCATGAACAGACGAATACCTAACATGAAGAACAACACCAGACCCACACCCATGAGAGCCACACAAGATGCCACCACCACACTTCCATGTAGAAAACAGACTCACACCCACTCAGAAGATGAGACACAACCATGGACCAGAAGCTGCACTGCAGCCGCATCACTACCCACTTCAAACCCCTCCGAGCCATACATGAAGCAAACCGACACCCACTATGAAGATGCAGCACGACCACGAACTCGAAGCCAAACAGCAACATCACAGCTCACCAACTCAAATCCCCAGCAACTAAGACTAACCTGAGCACAACCAAGCCCCCACCTGAACAGAACACGCTCCAAGCAATCAGAACACTGCCAACCCCCCAACCAATCAGAACACAGCCAAACCCCCTACCAATGAGAACACACCCCCACCCAATCAGAACACAGCCAAGCCCCCACCCAATCAAGTCCCACCCCCACTAGCAGTTAAAAGGAAGAAGCAGCTGCAATCTCACATCACTCTGAGAAGCAAGAGCCGAAGACAGAAGCCTGAAGATGATGAATGAGACTTCATCGAAACGCATTGCCTAGATACTTCGAATCTTACGCTGGGAGAAAACCCGAACAACCAAAGATCCACATACAAATACCCATGAGAACCTCAGAAAATATATATATATATATATATATATATATATATATATATATATATATATATATATATATATATATGGATCTTTGTTGTTCGGTTTTCGAGTTGTGGTTGTGCTGCGCCTTCATGGTGGGTGTCAGTTTGCTTCATGTATGGCTCAGAGTGGTTTGATGGGTAGTGATGCAGCTGCAGTGCGGCTTCTGGTCTGTGGTCATGTCTCATTTTCTGTATGGGTGTGAGTCTGCTTTCTGCGTGGAAGTGTGGTGGTGGCATCTTGTGGCCTCATGGGTGTGGGTCTGGTGTCATTCTTCATGTTAGGTACTCGTCTGTTCATGAGGGCGGGTTTCCAAATGGCTGGTAGGCGGGAGGTGTCATCTCGTTTATTCATGCTGTGTGGGCGTTTTTCTATCTCTATGGCTTCTCTGATTATTCTGCTGTTGAAGTGTTCGGTTTTGGCGATAGTTCTGGTATTTTTAAAGTCAATCTCATGTCCTGTGGCTTTGAGGTGTTGGACCAGGGAAGAGGTCTGTTCTTCTTTTTTGATTGAGTTCTTATGTTCTTCAATGCATGCACTTATTCTTCTGTTAGTTTGTCCAAGCCCCCACCCAATCAAGTCACACCCACACTAGCAGTTAAAAGGAAGAAGCAGCTGCAAGCTCACATCACTCTGAGAAGCACAGAGCCGAAGACACAAGCCTGAAGATGATGAATGAGAATTCATCAAACGCGTTGCCTAGATACTGCCAATCTTACGCGGGAGAAACCCGAATAACCAAAGATCCACATACAAATACCCGAGAACCTCAGAAAACACACACACACACACACACACACACACACACACACACATATATATATATATATATATATATATATATATATATATCTTAAGTTTCGCTGGTGCTTATATGGATGGCTTCGAAGAGCTGAGATTTTCCCACGTAATAGTAGTTGTGCTTTTAAAGCACAACTACTATGACGTAGGAAAATACCCAACAAAGCCAATGCCATATATATATATATGATAATAATCACATAATAGTAGCATTGGCTTATCCATACTAGAAAGCTTTCATTATATAATTAATCATTCTCTTAATCTTTTTACTTTATAACGTCTGTTTCTGTGAGTTAGCCATTGGTAAAACTGGTCCCATGTTAAAAAGTATTCTGTTTCTTCCTTCTCCTTTATGTCCATCTCTGCGCATTCTAATATTTTTTATAAAGCTTTCATCTAACGGGAACTCTTCATTTTTCCATTGTAGGGCAAAGACAATTTTTGCTGCTGTTAACACACGTAAAATTAGGTATGTATGCAGTGCGGTGGGCCCTACTCACTTGACAGCATTTCCTAAAAGGGGCAAGGATGCCATTTCAGGTAAGGACTGACCATAAAATTATGGAAGACCTGAAAACTCCATGCAGGCTATCCCCTAAACTGCAGACCCCTCTGCAACCTTCAACACTCAAAGAGCCATTTGGACCCATTTCCCACAGAAAACTTCGGGAGCCACAAAACCTGGATGGGCATGGCCAACTCAATGTCACTCCCACCCAGTCACATCACACACCCCACAGCCATGTGGGAAATGGGTCCGCCTCTCTCCCTCCCTCCCTCCCTCCCTTTCATTTCTGTTTTTCTCTCTTTTCCCTCTCCTTTCCTTCCTTCCTTCCTTCCTTCCCTTTCCCTCTTTCTTTTTCTTTCCATTAAATGCAATAGCAAATCCAAAATAAAGTTATTAATTGCGGGAAATTGCTTCTCTGTAATCTTTTCATAGTGAACTCTAAGTTGATAGAAGCTGGCAAGATTGTACTAACAGCAATAGCATATATATATATTTTCTTTTCAGTTTGACAATATAATACATTAACCAAAATTATAAATAATCTTATTTTCAGATGCATTTTTGTCATCTCTGTTATTTCCTTTTAAAAAAATCAGACTTGCTTCCAGTTTGTGCCTTCTGACAAACTGCAGTTTTCTTGGCAAGAGATCTAGCTTGCCATTGCTTTCATCATAGGTCTAAGTTCTTTTTCTTTCTTTCTTTCTTTCTTTCTTTCTTTCTTTCTTTCTTTCTTTCTTTCTTTCTTTCTTTCTTTCTCTCTCTCTCTCTTTCTTCCTTCCTTCCTTCCTTCCTTCCTTCCTTCCTTCCTTCCTTCCTTCCTTCCTTCCTCCCTCCCTCCCTCCCTTCCTTCCTTTTCCTTTCTTTCTCTTCCTTTCTCTCCCCTTTCTCTCATTTGTTTCCCTCTCATTTCCCTCTCATCCTCTCCCTCCATCATTTTCTCATTTCTTTCTCTCTTTCTCCCCTTTTCTCTCTCTCATTTCTTGCACGCACATGCACGCACAAGCAAAATACCCTCCTGGGCTGGGATCATGGGGGGGGAGGCGACTCCTCCTGCTGCTGCCACCACTGCGCAGGACATTTTGGATTTGTAAAAACCCTGCACTTGGTTAAGAGGCAGTTTTGATGGCCTTCCTTAAAGAAAGACATTGAAAGTTGTCCAGTTTGTGCTGCGGCAAAGAAACCTCTGGGGAAACCCACAGGGCTTTTACAGATGGTGGCTAACACCCAGGCACCGTAGAAAGAAATATCGATGGACTTTATTGTGCAATTGCCTGAAAGTGGGAGGAACACTGTTATTTGTGTTGTTACTTATCTGTTTTCAAAACAGGTGCACTTTGTTCCCTGCCCCAAAATTCCCTCCGCAGAAATGTTAGCTAAACTCTGAGCACATTGAAGCTGTCGGGAACCACTCAGGGCTTAAGCTCCTCCCATCACCCCCAAACTAATAGGGCTTGTGAGGGAACTAACACAGTCCTGGAACAGTACCTCAGGTGCTACATTAATTACCAACAGAACAATTGGGCTGACCTTTTCCCTTTTGCAGTGGTAGCATATAACAATTCTGTGCATAGTAGCACAGGGTTCACCCCATTTAAAGTGGCCTTCAGTCAAGACTTTGTAGCTATGCCAGAGCTGCCACAAGAGAAACCACACGTACCCTCCTTAGCAGAGTGGATAGCTCAACTGCAGAACACTTGTCCAGTTGCCCATAAGGCACTGGAGGAGGCACATCAGGCACATAAGAAACAAGCTGAAAAATACATTTGAATCCAAAAGATTTTAAAGTAGGTGACAGAGTTTACCTCTCCACAAAGAACTTACAGTCCACCCAATCATCTAAGAAACTTGGTGCTATATACGCGGGCCCATTCCCAATTGTTAAAGTAATTAACCCAGTCACTGTACAACTGGAGTTGTCCAAGAACCTCAAGCATATTTACCGTCTTTCACTGCAGTTTGTTGAAACCTGAAACCGTATCACCCCTTCGCCCTGCACCGGACACTCCTCCTGTACCCATTTTGAAGTTAAAGATTCTAGATTCCATGAAACATAGTGGGAGGGTCCAATATCTCATTGCCTGGAAACATTTCCCCCCTGCGCAGTCCAAATGGGTGGATGCTAAACATGTCTAGGTGCCTAAACTCCTCCAGACTTTCCATAGAAAAGCCCCCCAAAAAACCTGATGGAATCGCTGTTTTTGGTGTGATGTATGTTTTAACTGTATAAATTCTGTATGGCTAATGCCTCTGTTACTGGGGGCCGAATATCTGCCTGTTGCTTGCTGCCATAGAATAGGGGGAAAGGAACTGTGATGATTACATTGCAGCTTTGCAACTGCAGTTATCTCCAAGGCCAGGTCCATTTGCTCTGGTATGCGGTGGCCTTTGGTTGCCTAGCTACAAGGGGGTTGGGCTGTATACTGTGTTTGAAGGTGCTGTGTTTGTGCTTTTTTGCCTCAGAGCTTGCTTGAAACTGTCTGCTTTCAGTTTGTTCCCAATTTTTTGCAGTTCCTAGCAAAACTACAGATTTTGCAGTTTTGCGCAGACGCTTTGCTTGTCTCATGCACGCACACATTAGATTTTCATGGGCATTTTAATTACATGGAGGGTGATAAAGGGTCTCCTCTTGAATATCTTCAGGTAGGGCGAAGTTATGGGTTGCTCCCTGTGCCTCCCGCCTTGAGGGGTTTTAGGAAAAGCCCTTGAAAGTTGACCAAGAGAGGGGCAGTAGGGAAGTGCTTTACTCTGGAGAAGGGGGGAAATGTACAGGTAGTCGTTGACCTACGACTACAATAGAATAGAATAGAATATATTCTTTATTGGCCACGTGTGATTGGACACAAAAGTAATTTGTGTCTGGTGCATAAACTAATCAATTGAGCCCAAAATATCTGTTGCTAAGCAAGACAGTTAAGTGAATTTTGCCCTATTTTACAATCTTCCTTGTCACAGTTAAGTGAACTGCTGCAGTTGTTAAGTTAGTAACACAGTTGTTCAGTGAATCTGGCTTCCCCAATTGACTTTGCTTGTCAGAAGGTCACAAAAGGGGATCACATGATGTTGGGACATTGCAACTATCATACATATGAACCAGTTTCCAAGCCTCCAAAATTTGATCATGTGACCAAGGGGATGCTACAATGGTCATAAGTGTGTAAAATGGTCATAAGCAGAGGTGGGATTCAGCTGGTTCAGGCTGGTTCAGGCAAACTGGATGTTAAATTTACATCTGGTTCACTGAAACAGTAGTTGAACCGACCGGCTGTCCCCACCCACCCCGCCTCTCCCCTCCCAGGAGTCTCCACATGGCCTGTTTTGGATGCAGATGAGTGCAAGGTCTGCGCGGAGGCTCTGGGAGAGTGAAAAATGGCCCTCCTGGAACTTCCAGTAGGCCACGCCCACCTTGGCCATGCCCACCCAGCAACTGAGCAGATAACCAGTTGTTGGGATTCTTAAATCCCACCCCTGGTCATAAATCAATTTTTTCAGTACCTTTGTAACTTTGAATGGTCACTAAATGAATGGTTGTAAGTCGAGGACTACCTGTACATTAAAAATAGGCTATATAAAGTTGAGCACTGGTGGCAGGACAAGTTCATCAGCAATTAATTTGTGAGGCGACTTGCAGAGAAGTAGTGGCATTGCTCTGTGGCAGGAAATGCACCAAGGGACATAGTGGCTTAACCTTTTTGTTTTGGAGCCTTTTGTTTTGTCTGGTGTGATCGTGTGAATGCACAGCCGAGATTGGGGGCTTAGCTTTTTCCCCCTTCCACTTCAGTTATCCAAGGCACAGCCATATTTGCCCAATGTATGAACCCTGACAGGCAATGACATACACAGATTTTGGCTTGAAATATGTATCAGGTACCATATTATACAGAAAAACAAGGGAAAAATGAAAATGGAGTTCATTGCTTTGTGAAAAAGTTCCCTGAAATAATTATAATGATTGGTTTTCCTGGAGAAAGCATGAAATGAAATTTTTGTATGTGAAATTGTTTACACAAGCAGTCTGATTGCAGTACAAATGTGTGAGTACAAATGTTGATGGTAAAAAGTTGGTGTGAATGCCTGTGTGTTGACCCCTTCCCAGACTGAAAGGGGCTAATACTTTGATTCCCTTTCTTACAAAGAAACAGTAAGTTGCAAGGATTTGTTGTTGTAGTAAAGTAAGTAGAAAGGCGATAGCAAGTGTTTTCAAGGGAAAAAAATAAGAAAGGTATGGATTCAAGCGGCAAGAGATGAACCCATGGCAAAGAAATACAGACTTTGAAGCAAATCCCAAGGCGTGGAAGGGAACAAAGGAAAGATTATCGATTCTTAACCTTGTGATTGATGAAACACAACATACCCTAGATCAGGCTTGTCCAACCCGCGGCCCATGGGCCGCATGCGGCCCAGGTCGCCTCGTAATGCGGCCCAGTGCCCACCCCAACCTTCGTGCCAGAGCCAGCGAGGAGGAGGAGGAGAGGCAGGCGCGAGGCGGGGCGAGGCGAGCGCCAGGCCAAGCAGCAAGAGAAAAGGTGGGTGCCGTCAGAGCGCCACCTCCTGCTGTTGTCGCCGCCGGCACCGCTGCTGCCTCTGCCCCCGCCGCCGCAGCTGCTGCTGCCCCTGCCGCTGCCGCTTCTGCCCCCACCGGGGGAAGAAGTGGCGGCGGCGGCAGAAGCGGTGGCGGCGGCGGGGGCAGAAGCGGTGGCGGGGGCAGAAGCAGCAGCGGTGGAGGGGGAAGAAGCGGCGGGGGCAGAAGCAGCAGCGGTGGCGGGGAAGGCTTCTGCCCCGCCGCCGCTGCTGCTGCTTCTGCCTTCCAGTCCTGCCTCATCCAGCCGGGCCATTTGCAGGAGGAGAGGTAGGTGTGAGGCGGGGGAGCTTTCTCCCCCACTCCCCCAAAATTTCTCCGGAAAATAAACTGTGATAAAAAAAACTGATAAAAAACATGATAAAAATAAATAATAAATAATAAAAACATCTCACTAATTTCATTTCCAAATAAATTTAATATGTTAACTATGTTTTCTATGGCTTTTTGGGATGATCAGGTATTGTTACTGTTATTTTATTTTATGTGCGGCCCAAACCAAATTTTCATCTTCTAATGTGGCCCAGGGAAGGTGAAAGGTTGGACACCCCTGCCCTAGATGGTTAATCCCGGAAGGCTTGCTTATCGCCTGGCAAGAGAAGAAGATTAAAATAGGAAGTCTAGGGAAGGCACAGGACTTCTATGATGAATTGATGATAGTAGAGGAGGAGATTGGTAGTAAGGAGGAGTCAGAAAGTAAAAACCAGGAGGAACAACAGTCAGAGGAAAAAGAACTGGAACAAGAAGAAAAAAACAAGAAATAGAACAAGGAGGAGAAAGAATCAGGACAAGGGCACAAAGGGAAAACAAAACAAACAGATGACCAGGACAACCGTATAGGCAATAGGATGGAAAATGAGATTAAATTAATATCTATCAACAACAATGGATTAAATTCCTCAATAAAAAGGAGACAAACTTTTACAAATCTTCAAAAACAAAAAGCAGACATAATATGCCTCCAAGAAACCCATATTAAAAAACAAAACAAAAACTACCTAGAACAAACAAAATAAGGAAATTATTTGTTTCACTGGCAGATAAAAAAAAATGGGATTGTGGTATACATCAAAGAAAAAATAAAAGCAACACAAATTTATGCTGATGATAGTGGTAGAATATTAAAGATAGAAATTAAAATTCAACAAAAAAATTATTAGTAACAATTTATGCCCCAAACGATAATCAAAAAGAATTTTATAGTAGAGTTCATGAAAAAATAATAGAATCAGGACAGGAAAACGTCTGTTTGGTAGGGGACTTCAACCAGAGGTGATATTCAGCAGGTTCTGACCAGTTCTGGAGAACCAGTAACGGAAATTTTGAGTAGTTCGGAGAACTGGCAAATACCACCTCTGACTGGAGATTTTACAATATCCTTCCCCTGCCATGCCCACCAAGCCATGCCCACAGAAATGGTTGTAAAAAAATTTGAATCCCACCACTGACTTCAACGCAGTGGTGAACCTCAAAAGGGATTACAAAAGTAGCAAAAAAAAGAAAAAGGAAAAAAGGAAATTACTACCGAAAACTTTTTTTGATATGGCCCATGAGTTAAATTTAAGAGATAGTTGGAGGGAGTTGAATGGGGAAGAAAGCAGATATATGTTCTATTCAAATCCACACCAATCGCTGTCTAGAATAGATACGATTTGAATGAATAAAGAATTGGAAAATGAGATAAAAAAATATAGACATATTGGTCAATACTTGGGCAGATCACAATCCCCTACAACTAATTTGGAAAGGTTATAATAGAAAAAATAGAAGATGGAGATTAGATATACAGATTCTAAAAGAAAAAATATATACACAACTTATTAAAAAAGAAATGGAACTTTTCCCTAAAGAAAACAACAATGAAGAAATGACACGACAAAATTTATGGGACACTGCAAAAGCCTACATAAGAGGAGTAACAATTGCCTATATAGCCAGACGAAACAAAGAAAAAAGGAAAAAACAAAACAAATTGGAAGAAGAATTAAAAAGAATAGAAAAAGCCCTACAGGAGAACTCACAAAATGATAAAAATAAAAAGGAAAGAGATTTTATTAAACACAAATTAAATTTACCAAATCAGGAAGAGTATGCAAAAAAAATGAAATCAATTAGGCAGATTTTTTTTTTTAACAAGCAAACAAGCCAGGAAGATGGCTGGCCTACAAATTAAGGATGGAAAGGGAAAAGAAATTAATACAAATATTACAAGATGATAAGGGGAATCCCCAAAACCAAATTGAGGAGCGGGGGGATTATACAAAAGTACTATGAAAATCTATATAGTAAGAATAAAATAGAAGGGGGAAAGATAGAATAGTATCTAAAAGAGAAAAACTTACCACCAATCTTGGAAGAGAGTAGAGAATTATTAAATAAAGAAATTACTCAGATAGAAACGAAAAGAGCCATTGATAAACAGAAAAACAATAAGACACCAAGACCAGATGGGATTCCAGGGGATTTTTATAAGATTATCTATGAAGCTATGGAACCATTGATGCTAGAGATACATAATGAAGCGTTATTAGAAGCTAAATTACCCAAATTGTGGGCAGAATCATATATAACTTTGACACCGAAAGAAGGTACCAACCATTCCCAAATTCAAAATTATAGGCCAATCTCCTTGCTAGATGCCGATTATAAAATACTGATGACAATCATGGCAGAAAGAATGAAAATAATTCTGAATGGAATAATACACGTAGATCAAAACAGTTTCCTCCCTAAAAGACAAATTAGAAATAACATTAGGACAGTAATGGATAAATAATATACTGGAATATTATGAAGCATATCCAGAGAAATCAGCAACACTGATTTTTCTGGATGCGCAGAAAGCCTTTGATAATTTAAATTGGGAATTTTTTTACAGCAAATAATAAAGATGAAATTTGGACCAAAATTCAAAAAAATGATAGTGGAAATCTATTCCAGCCAGAAAGCAAGTGTAATAATTAATGGTGATTTTACCGAAAGACTCAATGTAGCAAATGGAGTGAGACAGGGATGTCCAATGTCACCTCTGAACTTTATTCTCGCAATAGAAATCTTGTCAACACAAACTAGGAAGAATGAGGAAATTATAGGAACTAAAATAAAGAAGGAAGAATACAAAATACAAGCATTTGTCGATGATATGGTATTCTTCATAGAAAACCCAAATGAGAGCGGGAAAATTTTATTAAAAGAAATAGAAGAATTTGGCAAGGTAGCAGGACCCAAGATTAATAAAAATAAGACCAAAATGTTAGTTAAACATTTGACTGACCACCAAAAGAGGGAATTAGAAAAGAAAGTAGAACTGTAAATTACGAATAAGATTAAATATTTAGGTATTTGGCTGACATCAAAATGCTCATAATTAAGAGGATAATTATGACAAATTAATGAGTCAAATGAAAAAAAATTTAGAAATATGGAGTAAATTACAGTTATCCTTAGTAGGAAAGTTTGCAGCAATAAAAATGAACCTATTACCAAGGTGGTTATATTTATTTCAGACGGTTCCTATAAAATTAAATAAGATTTTTTTGGGTGGAACTGAATAGAGTAGTGACAAAATTTATATGGGAAGGGAAAACCCCCTGCATAAGGTTAAAATTATTGCAAGAGAATAGATGGCTTTGGACTCCCGGACTGGGAATCATATGCAGCAGTACTAATTTGGCAAAAACTCAAAGCAGAGAAAAAAAATGTTGAAGTGATTGAAAGCCTCACTCCCCCCCTCCTCCTGCCTCCGCCTTTACAACAACCAGTGAGGACAAGAAGGTGGGGAAAATCACACACAAATAACTTTCATTATCAGTAAAGCACACACAAATACACACACAAATAATCCTCTCTTTCCAGTAAATCACATACATTTCTCCATGGGATTTTTATAATGTCCGGACCATTCTCATTTCTTACTCTCCTTTCAATCTGGGATGGGGGTCAACACAAAAACATTTATACCAACATTTTTACCATCAACATACTCACAAATTTGTACTGTAATCAAACTACTTGCATACCTACAATTCTTTTCTGAGAACCAAGAAGTTCCATTGTAGATGATCTCACCCTCCAGGGCTGGAAATGATTACATACAGACACATTCTCATACACAACATTTCCAGACCTGGGGAGGTTTTGTCCCTTTAAATCTCCACGTTTTCTTTTTTTGGACAACCTATAGTTTGTTCTCAGAGCACTGGGATAAGTCAAGGCGTGGTTCCAATCACAAAGGGCATTGTGGGCCCGAACCACTGTGTTAAGTTTGAGCAATGAGAGGCTGAACCAGAGCATGAGTGCAACAGTACTTTATTTTACAAATAAAGGGCTGACCGTGCTTGCCAAGCCTGGAACTGGCTCACAGCAATCAGCAGCCAGTTGGACCCCGCAGCCTGCTTTTATAGCTGGCTGCTGGGGAGAACCAACCAATGGGGAATGGAGGAATAACGCCCACACAAAGTGAGTGGACCTGAGTGAGAACTCCTTGAGTCCTCAGGACATAACACCCCTTCCCCCCAGATGCGAACACGCATAGTCCTTGAGGTAGATGGGGGGTTTGTGTTGGCGCCCGGAGCGGCGCAACTCGGGAACATTGTCTGACTGTTCGGTATCAGTCTGTGACGGTTGAGCTGGCATAGTGTCGCCAACACTCTCTCTGGACTGGGCATCCTCGGGAACCACCGGGTTGGTTTCTGGGGTCGAGCCCTCGTGGGTTGGATCAGGTTGGTCAACTCTCTGGGCGCTGTTGTCCGAATTTGGGCTGACCGGAACGACCGCTGGCGCAGACTGGTCACTGGGTGCGGTGTGGTTGGGTGGCGGATGAGACGGTTCCCCTTCGACTGGAGACTCTGGATTCTTGTTTGCGAGGTTGCTGAGGCGCCTTCTGAGTTGGTCTATGTGTCTCCTCCAGACGCGACCATCCTCCAGCCTTACTCTATACGATCTCGGCCCGGTGACGGCGATGACCTCGCCCGGAATCCAAAGTGGGTCCCCAGCGAAATTCCTTGCGAATATCGGCTCCTGTAACATAAAATGTCTAACCCCCGAAGTGGAAGCGAGGGGAGAGTCAGGGCAGTATTGTGGGTGCAGTCTATCTAATACAGTCCTCAGGCGCCGGCCCATCAGAAGTTCCGCTGGGGACTTATTGGTGACTGTACAGGGGGTTGAGTGCTGGCTCATCAGGAACCGTGAGAGTTTGTGGTGCCAGTCATCTCTGCCAAACCTAGCGAGGGCCTCTTTGGTGGTCCTGACGGCCCTTTCAGCCAACCCATTACTCGCAGGGTGAAATGGGGCTGTGAAAATGTGGCGAATGCCTAGGTTGGCTGCAAAACGGCTGAATTCTACTGATGCGAACTGTGGGCCATTATCGGAGACCAAGGAGTCGGGTAGTCCATGTGTAACGAACAGGCGCGTTAACACGTTGGTGATTGCTAGTGTGGTGGTCGTGGATAGCTGCGCCACGTCTATCCACTTGGAATAAGCGTCCACGACCACTAGGAACATCTTTCCATGCACGGGGCCGGCCAGATCGATATGGATTCTAGACCAAGGGCGCTGGCGCTCTCCCATCTGGTAGGGGTGGCGATGGGGGAGCAGGACGGGATTCCTGGCAAATGCTGCAGGAACTTACCCAATTGACAATGTCCTTGTCTAGACCCGCCACCACACGTAGCTGCGTGCCAACGCCTTCATTCTCACAATGCCGGGTGTCCCTCGTGCAACGCTTCCAGGACTCGGGTACGCAGCGAGGTCGGAATGACCACTCGAGTGCCCCACAGAAGACAACCCTGCAAACTGGACAGCTCCTGCATGCGAGTCTTAAAGGGTGCGAATTTGTTATCAACATTGCCTCCCGGCCACCCCTCCTCACCCAGTCGAGCACCTGGGCGGCGCTTGGTCTGCCTTGGTTTTGGCGGCGATGTCAAGGGCGGTGATGGGCAGGTCCAACTGGGTGATTTCAAAAATGGCATTGACAGGAGCTGGGTCTTCAGCCGGAGCGGGTAAGGGGCAGCGACTGAGCGCGTCAGCGTGGGATAGGGTTTTGCCGGGCGGTGGATAAGTTTGTATGAGTAGGCCGCTAGGAAAAGTGTCCATCTTGTCATCCGAGGGGAGAGGACTTGAGGTGTCTGTTTGTCGCCGGCCAGTAGGCCCAGGAGGGGCTTATGGTCGGTGACCAGTTCAAGAAGTGGCCAAAAAGGAATTCGTGAAACTTTTTCACGGCTGCAACAGCTGCTAGGGCTTCCTTGTCTATTTGGCTGTAATTTCGCTCCGTGGCCGAGAGCGTCCTGGAGAAAAAGCGATGGGGGCCTCGGCGCCATTGGCGAGTCGGTGACTAAGGACCGCCCCAATTCCAAAAGGGGATGCGTCTGCTGCCAGTACTAAAGGAAGGTTGGGGTCGAATTGTATGAGCACTGCCTCTGACGTAAGTAGTGATTTGACGGCGTTAAACGCCTGGTCTTCTTTGTGCCCCCCAGTGCCACGGTGACTTTTTGTCTAGTAATCTGTGTAGGGGTTCGGCTACTGAGGCTTTATGGGGCAAAAGGATGCATAAAAGTTTAGGAGCCCCAAGAAAGCTTGTAGCTCCGTTTTGGAGGTCGGTGTGGGAGCTTCGTGGATCGCCCTGACCTTGGACTCCAGGGGTGAATGCCAGAGGCGTCAATTTTATAACCCAGAAAGTCCACCTGTCTAGTGGCAATGGCGCATTTTTCTTTTTTTAACTTGAGGCCATGCTGTCTGAACCTCTCTAACACTGCTCGCACTCTCTGGAAGAGTTGGGGTCTGTCCCTGGCCGAGACCAAGATGTCGTCAAGTAGGGTACTACACCAGGGAGGCCCTGTAAAATCCGCTCCATGAGGGATTGAAAAATACCCGGGGCAACACTTACGCCAAATTGGAGACGCTTGCATCGGAAGGCACCCCTGTGAGTGACGATGGTCTGAAGTTCCGCTGTTTGGTTATCAACAGGGAACTGTTGATATGCTTGAGACATGTCCAATTTAGCAAAAATACTGCCCGGTTCGAATGTGTGCAATAAGTGCTGAATGACGGGCACGGGGTAGGCGCTAACTTGTAAATATTTATTGATTGTTGTCTTGTAGTCCGAGCAGATTCTCAGGCTACCATCTTTTTGAGGGGTGTGACAATGGGCGTCTCCCACTTGGCGAAATCTGTTGGCTCAATGACCCTTGTTTTAGTAGTTTATCCAATTCAGCGTCTAGTTTTGGTCGAATAGCAAATGGAACTCTACGTGGTTTTAATCTGATTGGGACTGCCTGGGGGTCAACGGTGAACGAGATGGGGGTTCCATTATAACACCCCAGCTCCTCGCTGAACACATCTGCGTAGTCAGCGAATAAGGAGTCAGTGTCTGAGGTTGAGACAGCATGGACTCCTGTTAGCCCTAGGCCGAGGTGGGGAAACCAATCGAGCCCCAATAAGGTGGGTAGATTGCCGTTAACTACCACTAGAGGTAGGTGGCCTTTAAAAGCTCTAAAACTGACAAAGAACTTGCCTCTGCCGATCACGGGAATGGCCTTCCCTGGTAGTCCTTCAGACCGAACTGGCATCTCTGAAGCCGGGTAGTAGATAGGCTGGGGTGGAGTCTCTTGAGGATGTTCCACGAGATTATTGAGAGCGCTGACCCTGTGTCAACCTCCATGTGGCACGGTTTACCTTCTAGGGAAACGGAGAGAGAAATTTTACTAACAGAGTGGCAAGTACGCCTGGCAAGGCGGTGCGTGCGACAGTTTAATACTTGCCTCTGTGGTCCCGAGTGCGAGGACGGGGGTCTTTGTGCAGCGCTTTGGGGGCTTGGCAGACTCTGCAATGTGCCCCCTCTTATGGCAGTTGTTGCAAACGGCTCCTTTAAACTTGCAGGTGGCCCTTGATGTGATCCCCACAGGCTAGGCACAGGGTGATGTGCTTGGGTGGACCGGTGTATTCTTGTTTGGCCCCTACCTGCGACCGTCTGTCATTGGTGAGGCGATGGACATCGTTCTCATCGTTGTGGCCTTCCTCCGCTTCCACCTCTTCGGAATGGACTGGGAACGCTGCTAGCTTGGCGCTTGGGCCCTGAATTTCGGTGGCTGAGTTCGTTGCTAGCTCGGCTGCTAGGGCCTCCTCTACCGCTTGCGCGAGGTTGAGGTCTTTTTAGCTAGCAGTTGCCTCTGTAGGTTGAGATCCTTGACCCCACAAACTAATTGATCGAGGAGCATGTCCTCCAGGTATGTTCCAAAACCCGCAGTGCAGGGCTGCTGTTCTGAGGGCGGCCATATATTGGTTGATGGTCTCCTTACTTGATTGCTTCCTCATTCGGAACGTGAACCTCCTGGCGATTTGTGAAGGCCTGGGAGCGTAGTGGTTTGTGAGGATCTCAAGCAACTCGGACCACGGAACGTTTTCAATTCTCTCGGCACCACGAGTGCTGCAGCGGTATCAAACGGTGGCTCCGCAGTAGATTAGGAAATAGGATTTTTTCCGATGCTCTCCCGCATCCGACAGGCCGACCGCATCGATGTAATGATTGAAACGGTTCTTATACGATTCCCACTTCTCTTCGTCTGGTTTAAACCGCCGGGAATACTGGATTGGAACTCATGGTGCTGGAACGGCTGGGCTACCTGCGGAAAAATCTCTCTGGGACTACGAACGCCGTGAGTTACTAGTGATATCAGCTCTGGAGAGGTTTTTGCTACCCTCTCTTTCTCTCTCTCTGGGTTACCACGTTGGCTGCTAGCCGTTGGAGGTGTCTTGATTCGCGCCAAAAAGTGGGCGTTAGTGACTCTCTACAGTGCTGTGCTGTGATTCCTACTGGCTCGAAATTCAAATGACACCTGTTTGAATTTCGCGCCAAGTGCAGAGCGGCTGCGGCTCGCAGCGCTTCACTTTCCCCGTAGTGGGGCTAACAAGCGGCCACAGACGCTTCTAACTATTTGACTCAGACCGCTTTCTCTGGCTGCGGATCTGCGTTTGCTCTTTTTGATCGCTCGTTTCGCTTAGCTGACCGCTCTCTCTGGCTGCGGATCAGCGTTTCCTTGTCGCCAGCCGATCGCTCTCTCTGGGCTGTAGATCGGTGGCTAGTGACTCAGCGGTTGCAAGGTGCTTCTGGTAGCCATCCCACCCTCGTCGCCAGTGTTAAGTTTGAGCAATGAGAGGCTGAACCAGAGCATGAGTGCAACAGTACTTTATTTTACAAATAAAGGGCTGACCGTGCTTGCCAAGCCTGGAACTGGCTCACAGCAATCAGCAGCCAGTTGGACCCCGCAGCCTGCTTTTATAGCTGGCTGCTGGGGAGAACCAACCAATGGGGAATGGAGGAATAACGCCCACACAAAGTGAGTGGACCTGAGTGAGAACTCCTTGAGTCCTCAGGACATAACACACTGCCTATCTGCCTCCCACACCTCTAAGCCCAATCCAAAAAACCAATTTTAATTCTCTAGCTGCCAAACATGTTACAATTAATTTATTTTGAACTGCAGCAGTTCCAATTAGGGCTATGCACAGGTAAAGGATATTTTTTTCAATTCAACCCTATTCAATTCTGCACACAATTATTTTACATTATTATACATACACAGCTAAGCTCTATTCTGCATACATTAATTATACATTATTATACATACACATCTAAGAAGTTGTAATGAAAATCTCATCATGAAAAGAATAGTAAACATTTTCTTCTTCTCTTAGTTCTTTCTATCACACATAACAGCATAAATTAACCATATCTTCTTTGATCAACCCCAATGTACTTTATGGAGGGGCTCTATTTTAAACACAGATCTGTGTCTCGTTCCATGCTTCTGAACAGCAGAGCTAACTGTGGACCATTGAACTCAATGGGGCATAATTCAATTCTGCCACCCAGTGCATCAGAAGAGAGCAGTTGCCTGCATTCTAGTTACATCCATTGTTCTATCTCCTTAAGCATTAAATAATTAAAAAAGATTAAACATAAAAATTTTAAACAAATAAATTTATGTGTCTCTGTCCTGGGTTTCTAGCTTTCCTATCTCCTCAATCAGCGTTTTTCAAGCCTCAGGTATTTTTGCACCTGATTCGTGTAGCAATAATCTAAATTCCTGAACATGTTCCTGCTGATGCTGAGATTGCAGCCCATACTTACCTCTGATCGGTCCCGTAGGACATGGTGCGCACCTTAGGGGTCTGTTCCAGACGAAGGCAAGTATGTTGGGAGCTGTGTCCCCGTAGGGTTCATGTCCCTGTTTGGGTGCCAAAATGATGGGTTTCAATAAGCAGTCATTGTGCAGGGTTCCAAGATGTCTGACTGCATGGGCAGTGTTTATTACATTTATAGGGTTTTTACAAGAAGACAAAGGCAACATAGATACTGCATCTGGATTGGAGAATAGATCCCACATGGGTGAAACCTCCCAACCACATTGGTACAACCTCCCAACCAATCCTTAGGAATAGTGGTGATGGTAGTAAAATGTAGTCACCTATAAGTCTGGGACTTTCCACCTTCTCCAAGATATAGGGAATGAGATCATGCAGTAACAAAAGAGGCCCCCTTAGCCAAATGCGCAGTCTGCTGCTAGCATCTAGCACCATCCAGAGGATCTCAGTGGCTACTACACCTGTTGAGTTCATGAACATGGCCATTTAGTTTTCTTGGCAACTACCATACATAATAGTGATTTTGGTCAGTTTCTTCAGTTCCTGTATTCACTTCCTGCTCTAGTTTGCAGTGGTGGGATTCAAACTGGTTCTGTGGGCACATACGGAGTGTTCTAAAACAGGCAATTTTGAGCTTAAAAACTTACCTTACCATCAGCACTGATGAGTAAAACAGCTGAGGCGCAGCAATCTGCTCTGCCGTGTGAATCAGCAGAGCTACAAAGGAAAGGGTGGGGCGGATAGGTGGGGCCAACTGCTGACCAGTGCTACCGGATCACTAGAACCGGTGTGAACCGGCAGCATACCACCACTGGTTTTCAGCCATGAAATTCCCTGAAAAATTATCATCCAAATCTTGACCAGCACCCACCCTGCTTAGCTTTGGAGCCTAGATAAGGTTAGCCAGGAGCTGCTACCTGCCAGTCTCCCAAGATATTTTTTTTTTTGAAAACAATTTTATTGGTTTTTTTAAAAACAAACAAAACAAACAGAACATAAAAACATCAGCTCTCTTCCATACATATATACAAGCAGTGTGTCGGTTGGTCTATCAGTTTTGTGCATTCATTTCGTAGTCTCAATTACAGTTACATTACATAATAACTCATATTATCAATCAAAACTTATATATCCTAGTATCACTATTAGATAATAGTATAATTTTATTCATTCATACTTTATGAGGTAACTATAATTTAAGTAGTTTATTCTATAACAAATCATATAGTCATACCAAATCTATCCTAAAAACATTTTATAGATATGATATCAAATAACAAAAAAAAGAAAAGAAAAAATATCTTTTTATATATTCCTTGTTATCTAACATTCTAAATATTCTATTATTGTATTTTATCATCCAACCATTGATAGAAAAGGTCCCAAATTTTATAGAATTGCTCTCTGATTTCAAATGTCAATCTACTCATCTCAGCACATTCCAATATTTTCTTAATAATTTCTTCCTGCAATGGTATTTTCTCATTTTTCCAATTTTTAGCAAATACAATCCTAGCCGCTGTTAATACATTTACAATCAGATATTTCAAGTCTTTACTGTATGTATCTGGTAAGATTCCCAATAAAAAAACTCCGGTTTTAAATCTATATGTTTCTTTGTCATTTTTTCCAACCACATGCGGATTTTAGTCCAATATTTTCTAGCGTCCTCACAAGTCCACCACATATGGTAATATGAGCCAGGTATCTGATGACATTTCCAGCATTTTTCAGATTTATTCTTGAACATTCTTGCTATTCTTGTCGGGGAAAGTGCCACCTGTAAAACATCTTATAAAAATTTTCTTTATAAGCTTTTGACATTGTCATTTTATAATTTTGCGACCACAATTTTTGCCATTTCTCTAAATCAATCCCATATCCAAAATTCTTCCCCCAAGCAATCATAGTTTCTTTAACTTGTTCTTCTTCTAGTTTAATTCCCAGTAAATAACCATATAATTTTTTAATCACCTTTTCATCAGTACCTGTCAAAATCTTATCTAGATCAGTCAGTTTATCATAAAATCCTTCTGTTTTAGAATCTTCATCATACCTTGAATGTATTTGCGCATATGAAAACCAATTCATCTTTATACCTTGTTCCTCTAGATTTTGCATCGATTTAAGTTCACCCTTTTCATCCAGTATTTCCCCATATCTAACTGTTTGTTCCTTCTTATAAATTAAAAGATAGGAAAATGCTTCAATGGTCGATAACCAAACTGGAATTTTCAGATAGCATTGTCTTTTGATCTTCTCCCAATTTAACCACAAAGACTCCCGTATATAATGTCTTCTAAAATAACCCTGTGTTTTAGTTCCCTTATACCATAAAAAGGCATGCCAACCCAACAGCAAATCATGACCTTCTAGTGTCAACAATCTGGTCTTTCTTAATGTTATCCATTCCTTGACCCACATCAAATTTGCAGCTTGGCAGTACAACTCCCAATTAGGCAGACCAAAACCTCCTCTAATTCTAGCATCTTGCAAAAGTCTTAGCTTTATTCTCGCTTTCTTACCTTGCCATATATACTTCAACACAATTTTATTTAAATCTTCAAAATAGTCTTTTCCGAGCCTAATTGGTATTGTTTGAAACAAATATAAGATTCTGGGTAGTATATTCATCTTGATTGTTGAAATTCTCCCTATTAATGACAATTGTAAATTTTCCCATTTCTTCAAATCTAAGGCTATCTGTTGTTTAAGTTTAATATAATTATTCTCTTTTAATGTACTACATCTTGATGTCAAGTATATCCCCAGATACTTGACCTTGTTCATGACTTGAATTTTCAACAGGTCTGCCAGTTCTGCTCTTTGTAAGATATTCTTTGTCAAGATCTTTGTTTTATCTTTATTTATTTTCAGACCAGCCACCTCGCCATATGTCTCTATCTTTTCCAATAGTTTTGGAACTGTTTCTAAAGGGTCTTCCAAAATAAAGGCTAAATCATCCGCAAAGGCTTGCAATTTAAATTCTTCCTTTTTAATTTTCATTCTTTTTATGCTTTTACCATCTTTAATATTTCTATTCAACACTTCCAAGGTCAATACAAATAGCAAAGGTGATAGGGGGCATCCTTGCCTTGTGCCTTTTCTTATATTAATAAGATCTGTGAGTTGTCCCTCTATCATTACCTTTGCCATTTGCTTATGATATATGGCTTCTATTGCTTGAATAAATTTTCTGGCAAAACCCATCTGTTCCAATAGTAGTAACATAAATCTCCAGTTCACATTATCAAATGCCTTTTGAGCATCTAGGAATATCAAAGCCATTTGCTTTTCAGGATGTGCCTCATAATATTCCAAAGTATCCAGGATTACTCTCATATTGTCTCTAATTTGTCTCTTTGGCAGAAATCCATTTTGGTCTGTGTTCCGTACTAGCAGGCTTGAAGGCTTGCATTCCTATTGGTCCGGAAAAGCCGGGCCATGATTGGTCGTTATGGGACACTCTGATTGGCTCATATAGAGCTTGCCGCGATTGGCTAACACCAAGCGCGGCAAGCTCAAAAACCTGTCATTGGCTGCCTAGCCATGGCCAGCTCTATAAAAAGAGCAGCTGCGGCTAGGCTTTTTGTCTCAGTATCTGGTTGCTTAATAAAGAGCTGTTGTTCACTACTACAAGTCTTGTCTCTCCTTGGGACCCACCACCCAGACTTAACACTGGCGACGAGGGTGGGATGCTGAGACAGCAAGGCTGACCAGCACGTGGCAGACAGCGCAAAGACGACCAGCGAAATGGCCAGCAGCGCCGTGCCACCCGCACCATTCAATCCAGCCAGTGAGGACTGGGAGTCCTACATTGATCGTTTCCAAATGTTATTGGAATCGAACAACCTGAAAGACGCCACCGGCAGCAAGAAGCAAGCGGTCTTTTTGACACACTGCAGACCCGCCATTTTTAAAATGGCCAAGGCACTCGCGAAGCCTGCTGATGTCAAGACTATGGACTGGGACAACCTAGCTCCCATCCTCCAAAACCACTACGCCCCGGCTGTACCGACCCTTATCAGAAGGCATGACTTTTACCAGCGTGATCAGCTTGAGGGTGAGAGCATCGGCGAGTTCGTAGCCGACCTGAGAGACCTAGGGGGCTTATGCGGGTTCGCTAACCTAGACAAGGCCATGCGAGACCGGGTCGTCCTCGGCCTAAAAGATCCAGCACTCCAAAGCAGGTTGATGGCCAAGGGTGATATATCCCTCGCCGACGCCATAGCTGAAGCCACCGCAGCCGAGGCCACACGTAAGTCAGCGGCGCGAATGCGGCGTTCGAACGGAACTGATCGCAAATCCACCAGCGAGCCAGCCGCGACACCAGAAAAACTCACAGCCTCCACCCACCATGGCGACATCGAATCCCCCTCTGACAGCAAAGAGGAAGAAGTTCACAGACTTCATTCAGAGTGCGAGTGGCGAGACCGGCGGGGTCGCAAGTCGGGGTACCAATGCGCCGGTTGCGGAGGAGATCACCCACATTCTGAATGTAAGTTCCTGGATGCTGTTTGCCGTTTTTGTGAGAAGCAAGGGCATATCGCTAAAGTATGCCGCAACAAAAGAAACTTCAGCCCTCGGCGCTGGGGAAAGAGCCCAAGAAGGCAAGATGGCAACCCTACCAGAAACCGGGACCACCTGACAGACAACCGATGGAGCCAGGAAAACAGAACCAAGAAATTCAGCGAGGCACCACGAAGAGAGGAAACGCACCAAACAGTCATTATCGGCCACGCTTCACCAATCAACGCACGAAAAATTCGTATTGAGGTCGGTATCGAAAAACAACCATGCACCATGGAGGTAGATTCTGGCTCCTACCTCTCTATGGTCTCTTGGCGGACCATTAAGTGTATAATACCCAGCATACGCTGCCAAGAACTGAGCGACCAGAAATTGATTTTGAAAGACTATCAGGGGAACCGCATTCCAGTAGCGGGTGTAGGACATTTCAAAATCTCTTTCAAAGACCGTACCAACGTCTTACCACTCACAATCGTCGACAAGGACCACCCCAGTCTACTCGGGTTGCAATGGTTCGCACCGTTGGGGATCGAGATGGCAGGCATCAACCACACCAAGGATGAAGACTGGGAAGCAATGCTCGTTCAGGACTTCCAAGAAGTCTTCAGTGACACCCTAGGCAAGTACAAGGGGTCCCCAATCTCCTTTAATCTTAGCCCTGACATCGCTCCCATCCGCCTCAAACCGCGCCGAGTGCCTTTTGCACTCAAGCCTAAAATAGACGAACAATTAGACAAACTAATAGCGCAAGGCATATTAGAACCCATTGATCATGCCCGCTGGGAAACACCAATTGTCACCCCTATCAAACCAGACGGCTCCCTGAGAATTTGTGGTGACTACAAGGCCACCCTCAACCATGCATTGCAGCAGAGTGCCTAACCGGTGCCAGTAGTCCAACATCTCCTACACTCACTGGGGGGTGGCAGAATCTTTGCAAAGCTTGACCTGGCTCCAGCTTATCAACAACTGCCAGTCGATGCTGAAACTGCCGAGGCTCAAACAATCGTAACACATCGAGGGGCCTTTAAATGCAACTGACTCCAGTTTGGAGTCAGCGTCGCACCTGGGGTTTTCCAAAGCCTAATGGAAAGACTGCTACAAGGAATTAAAGGAGTCGTGCCCTATTTTGACGACGTCTTAGTAGCAGCCCCCAACAAGCGAGAATTGGAAAAGAGACTGAGAGCAGTGCTACAAAAATTTAAAGACTCTGGCCTCAAGGTAAAGAAAGAAAAGTGCCAGTTATGTACTGAAAGGGTTGAATTCCTCGGATACCTCCTTGACGAACAGGGAATTCACCCTACCAACAAGAAATTAAGGGCCATCAAAGAAGCCCCCAGGCCAAAAAACAAAACGGACCTCCAAGCATTCCTTGGACTCATTAATTTCTATAATATTTTCCTACCCCAGAAAGCCACTGTCGCGGAGCCCTTGCATAGACTCCTGGATAAAAAGGCACCATGGATTTGGGGACGGCGAGAGGAACACGCATTTCAACAGATAAAAGATCTTCTGACTTCCGACGCAGTCCTCATGCAATACGAGACCCTACCACTGACTATTACTTGTGACGCTTCACCTTTTGGCGTGGGAGCAA
The DNA here is from genome assembly GCF_049901715.1 of Pseudonaja textilis. NCBI lineage: Eukaryota > Metazoa > Chordata > Lepidosauria > Squamata > Elapidae > Pseudonaja > Pseudonaja textilis. Next base: position 2,459,757 of record NW_028262864.1, on the reverse strand, counting down.
TCCTAAGCCACACATTGCCTAATGGAACAGAGGCTCCCATTGCATTTTTCTCAAGAACCCTGTCCAAGCCAGAGCGGAACTACAGTCAGCTGGATAAAGAAGCCCTCACCATCATCTCTGCAGTCAAAAAATTCCATGAATACATTTATGGTAGGACATTTTCAATTATTACCGACCATAAACCCCTACTCGGCATTCTGGCTGGTAACAAACCCACTCCACACATCCTGTCACCTAGAATGAAAAGATGGTCTGAATTTCTTGCCGCTTATAATTATCAATTAATACATTGACCTGGCAAATCCATCTCGCATGCCGATGCTTTAAGCCAATCACCCCTGCCAGACATGCAAGACGACCCAGCACCCACATTATCAATTTTGCAAATTGAAACCGCATCCATGTCACCGTTGACTGCGCAGGACATTGCCTGCGAAACACGACGGGATAAACGATTAGCGTGACTTCTCAGCTGGGTGGAGAGGGGCTGGCCAGAAAGCGGGACAAACGAACCCTTTAAACCATTTAAAAACCGGCAAACTGAACTCTTTTCTCAGAGAGGATGCATCCTGTGGGGAGACCAGGTAATCATACCAGAAATGCTCCAAAAACAGTTTTAAACATGCTGCATGACAGGCACCCAGGCATCGTACGTATGAAAGCCCTGGCCAGGAGCTATGCTTAGTGGCCAGGCATGGACAAGCAAATTGAAACCTGGGTCGCCACCTGTAACAGATGCCAAAAGACTCGCTCAGCTCCCCCAAAAGCCCCACCATTAGAATGGGAAACCCCCAGAGGCCCATGGTCACGCATCCATATTGATTTCGCTGGACCAACAAAAGGGCATACCTTTTTAATAACCATTGATGCTTACTCAAATTGGCTCAAAGTAAGCAAAATGAAAACCACCACCACAGAAGCCGTCATAAAAAAACTAAAAAAACTTTTTGCCACACACGGTCGACCTGATGTGATAGTATCAGACAACGGACCCCAGTTTACTGCATTGGCATTCGAGCAATACTTGGCAGACCGTGGCATCCGACACGCATTGACATCGCCCGTTAACCCGGCGGCAAATGGGAGGGCTGAACGCATGGTTCAATTCACAAAAAAAACTATTCAAAGAATTGAACATGGGGACATCCACGAAAAAATCACCAAAATGCTTCTGATCCAACACATCATGCCCAACACCACGACCAACAAGAGCCCAGCAGAACTACTCATGGGCAGAAGACTTCGGTCACCCCTAGATCGTCTGCACCCTGCTTTATACCCCAGAGAAACCCCCGGGATCCTCTAGCAAAAACAGCGCCTTCAAGGAAGGAGACACTGTTTTTGCAAAAAACTTTACTGGAGACCCACTATGGCTTCCTGCGAAAATCACCCAGATCACCGGCCCTCGATCCTACCGGCTCGAAACCACTGATGGCAGGTGTTGGAAATGCCATATTGACCAGCTAAGGTCCAGGCTGGCCATTTCTCCCCTCACAGACTCCAACCAAGAAATCAGAGGGGGAGAAACCGCAAACTCTGAACAAGAACCGGGTTCTGAACAAGCAGAACAACCCCATTAAACAGAAAACAAACATTTAACCAACTAGACTTACCAGTTGACAGGGAGCCGTGGCAGATGGGTTCTTCGCCTGGAAGCAGCAGCCGGACAAGCTCTACCAGCCCAGAAAATCCAGGCGGGAGCAACAGAGCAAACGACTCAACCGACCCGGATACGCCACGTGGGAGTCACAGCTAAAGGCCCGGCTCACCTTTCCAGGCGGTTCCTTCGAGAAGCTGGAGAGCAACACGGAGCCCGTCCAAACCTGACGATGACCAAAGACATTGTGAACTGTGCAAGTCAAGTAGACAGGTCCGAAGACCCGCCTACTTGCGCGACTACGTTTCCCCCCCTCGGACGGAACCAAGAGGGGAGGGGTTCCGTACTAGCAGGCTTGAAGGCCTGCATTCCTATTGGTCCGGAAAAGCCGGGCCATGATTGGTCGTTATGGGACACTCTGATTGGCTCATATAGAGCTTGCCGCATTGGCTAACACCAAGCGCGGCAAGCTCAAAAACCTGTCATTGGCTGCCTAGCCACGGCCAGCTCTATGAAAAGAGCAGCTGCGGCTAGGGTTTTTGTCTCAGTATCTGGTTGCTTAATAAAGAGCTGTTGTTCACTACTACGAGTCTCGTCTCTCCTTGGGACCCACCGCCCAGACTTAACAGTCTGAATGAATGAAATTATTTAGATATTTTTTAAGTCTTTCTGCTAAAATTGAAGCAAAGATTTTATAGTCTGCGTTTAATAAAGAAATAGGTCTATAGTTCTTAATTTGCAGTAGTTCAGCCTCTTCTTTTGGAATAAGTGTAATATAAGCCTCTGACCATGTTTTAGGTATCATCTTCTTTGACATAGCTTCATTCATGACTTCTAACAATGGAATGCTCAATGATTCTTGTAGTGTTTTATAGAATTCTGCCGGAAGCCCATCTGGACCTGGTGCTTTCCCATTATTTTGTTTCTTAAGTGCTTCAGTTAATTCCATCATTGTTATATTGCTTTCTAACATTTCTTCAGTCTCTTTAGATATCTTAGGTAGATTAGCATTCTGTAAATACTGTTTGACTTTTTCCTCATCAATATTCTCTTGCTTATATAGTTGCCCATAGAAGTCTCGAATAATTTCCTTTTTCTCCTTATTACCATAACAAACTTGGCCTTGATCATCTATTAACTGCGATATTTTCCTTGATTCTTTCTCCTTTCTCAATTTATATGCTAGCCATCTACCTGGTTTATTTGCATCTTCAAAATAGTTCTGTTTAGCGCTTCTAATTTTCTGTGCCAGTTCTTCTTTCTGTATTAGACCCATTTTATGTTTAATTATGTCCAATTTCAGTTTAATGTCTTTTTTTCTGTGGCATTTTCTGTAATTCTTTTTCAAGTCTTTTATACTCGTCTTCCAAGACTTTAGTGGCTTGCCTTTTCCTGATATTCTTTTTTCTTATGTAGACTATTATCAAGCCTCTGGCATATGCCTTCATTGTATCCCAAACATTCTGCATTGAAGTATCTTCTTTTTTATTTCCTCTAAAGAAAAAAGCCAGTTCTTTCTCGATACATTGTATAAAATCTTTTTCCTTTAAGATAGTATTATTTAACGTCCATCTTGATCTTTTTTTTGTCCTTTCCATTTAATTGTCATTGGATTATGGTCTGCCCAAGTACTTGTTTCAATATTTATTTCTTGAATATTAGATATTAATTCTGTTGAGGTCCAAATCATATCTAATCTGGACCATGATAAATGTCTATTTGAATAAAAAGTGTATTGTTTAGTTTTAGCATTTCTTTCTCTCCATATATCTTTTAAAGTTAATTCATCTATCATTTTAAAAAAGGATTTAGGGAGAGTCTTTCTGTTTTGCTTTGTTGTTGTTGCTGTATAGTCCAGTTTATTGTCCACAATTCCATTAAAGTCTCCCATCAAAATTATATTGGCATAGTCCAGTCCAGTTATTTTCATGTGTAATTTTTTATAGAATTCTTCTTGTTTATCATTCGGAGCATAAATTGCAATCAAGAGTATTTTTGTATTATTGTCCATTATTTCCACCATTAATACTCTTCCATCTTCATCAGTATAAATCAATTTTGCTGGGGTAGCCTCTTTAATGTATAAAACCACTCCTCTTTTCTTACAAAGAGTCAAAGAAGTGAATATTTTCCCTAATTTTGGCTGTACTAATTGTTCATGTTGTTTTTTAATATGTACTTCTTGTAAACAAATTATATCAAATTTTAATTTCTCTAATTTATGAAAAATTTTCCTTCTTTTAACAGCTGAATTAAGTCCATTTATATTCATTGTAATCAGTTTTTTCTCTTCCATGATTATATTTTGTAGTTAGGTTTGACAGCTCTCGTAGATCTTGGTTCACGTTGTTCTTTGATATCTACCTGGATATCTTTGATATCTTCTTTTTCAGTCCCCATTTGTTCCTCTTGGAATTCAATTAATGAGACTTCTTTTTCTGCCTCTTCCTCTCTCCTTCCAAAAAATTCTGCATAAAAAAGTTCTGCTTTCTCAATTGAATCAATTCTGTGTCTCTGTTCTTGCCATGTAAACATTAGTCCTTCTGGAATCAGCCATCTATAATTCACCTCCTTCTTCAGTAGCATTTTGGTCAAAAATCGATATTCTCTTCTCATCTCTCTCACTCTTCTGTGTATTTGTTTTAAAACCTCAATCTCTTTGTCTTTGTATTTCAACATCTTCTCTCTTGCCGCTTGTAATATTTGTGTTTTGATGGATTTTTTGGTAAATCTGATGTGGACTTCTCTTGGTAAATTATTTCTCATCGCATATCTTGTAAAGACTCGGTATACCTCGTCTACTCCATCCATCATCTTTTCCTCTGTTATTTCGATCAGCCAGAATTTCTATCATTATCGCAGCTAAATTTTGTCCTTTTTCTTCCTCTATGTTTTGGAATCTGAGATAGAATTCTGACCTAGCCATCTCCCACTGCAGCATCCCACTTTTATCTTGTTCAACCACTGTTAATCTGCTGTCAATATTTCCAATCTTCTCCTCTCTTTGTTTACCTTCTTCTTCGATTTTTTGGAATCTCTCATCATACTTCGCCATCATTTGTTGAATATTTTCAATTTTTTCATCGGTCTTCCCTGTTCTTTGTTCAATGTTCTCTATTCTTTGTTCAATAGTATCTGATTTTATCTTGAGATCTTGGATTCCTTGCATAATCATCTGTAAAGTCACTTTTTCTTGTTCTTTATCTTGCTTTAACATTGTCTGGATTAAATGTTGTCCTCCAGATGGTGGGGAGGCAGAAGTAGAGGTAGAGGCGCCAGAAGGTATGAGTTTCCTACTCATTTTGAACAATTCAAGACCTTCAAGTTCTTTTAAACTTTAATCCAATTGGTAAGGTAGCGAATTATAATCCAAAATGAAAAATAAAAATAGTAGAGAGTAAAAAGCCCAATAGTGAAAAGCCCAATGGTAAAAAGAAAAAAGAAAAAGAAAGAAAATTCTTCAGGTTCTTCTGGACCCTAATCTAATTATGAAATAATCAATTATAATCCACAATAAAGGATAAAAGTAAGAAGAAAGAAAAAGCCCAATAATAATAAGAAAAAAAAACAAAAAAAAGTTTCTTCAGGTTCTTCACACCTTAATCCAATTAAAAAGTCTCAATAATAAAAAGAAACTAAAATAGACCAAGAACATGGATGGAAGAAGCAAAAATCCCAGTGGAAAAAAGGAAAAATTCTGAGACTTTCCCTTTAAAATAAAAAGCAAAAATAAAAATATTGCAAAGGTAAAAATTTACAGTAAAGCTGGTAAGGAGGGGTAACACAACTAAAAGAAAATAAGAAAACACACTGCACTTTGTTTAATTATCCAAGGCTCTTATTATGACTCTCTTCTCCACAAACTTCAAAGCCAAGCTTCAAGTGTTAGATTGTTGATAGAAGTCCAGAAGAACACCTGTAATAATATTCTGCCACACTCTTCCCTCTATCTTATCAAGTTGCAATGTCCTTGAGAAGGAGTCTTTCACAGTTCTCTCCACTTCAAGTAAAATATTTTCAAGCCTCTAGTTGGCAGTGTTACAAAGTTGTTTTGTTCTCACTTTCCCCCTCCTCCCAGGGAAACGTAATTGAGGTTAAAAAAGAAAAGAAAATATATACATATATATATAAAAAGAAAAGTAACTAAAGGGAGCCTCTAATCTAAAAAAATTAAAAAATCAAGAAGGAGAAGAATATATATATATATATATATATATATATATATATATGTATATGTATATGTATATGTATATGTATATGTATATATGTATGTATGTCATGTCTCCCCTTTAATTGCAGGTGAGCAAAACGAAATATAGCAGTGCCAGAAATATCACAAACCAAAAAACAAACCCCCGCAAGAGAACTGCTGGGGTATATTCAGTTCTCAGCAGTAAATCCAAACTCTGTCTGGCAATCCTGACGTGGCTATAAATTCTCAATGCCTCAAAGAGTTCTCTTTGTATTTTTCACTCCCATTAATCACTTTGCTTCTGGCGAATTTCACCAGCCAAGCCATTTCCTTTTATCCTCTATGGGGCGTGTTAATCTCCTTAATTAGTCACTGGCTCGACGCCTCCTTCCCAATTGAGATTGACGTCTCAATCTCCATCTATTTCTCACATCAAGCCAGGATCTCTCAAAGTTCTCTTCTTCGCTGGAAAACTCTCGCCTGTTTTCCTGATTAGCTATTCCCGGCTTCTACTCAGTCAGAGGGAAAGAATTGGAGGAGGTCGAAGGTCCTGACAACTCTACTAAATCAGGTTCGTCTCTCCTAGTTAAATCCATTTCCTCATCCTGGCTAACATCCAAGTCACTCAGCAATGCAGGTTCAAATTCCACTGCCAGATCCTCTTCATTCGAAATCACATCTGCCAACGGAGCAGATTCCAATCCCGGAGTCACAACACTATTCCTCACCGCAGGACCCTGCCCCCGGGTCTGACGATCCGGATGCAGTTTCAACGGGAAGCGTTCATGGAAGTTCCGGATAATGTCTGGAGCATGAACTGTGGAAGCATCCATCCACAAAAAAACCTCAGAGCCATCCGCTCTCCTCCTGACTAAGTACTGGAAGCGTCCCTTCAGCCAACGAGAATCAGTAATGCTGACCACCGTGTCATCAACATCAGCTTCCTCACTGGGTGTTGATGAAGAAACCGCACCAGCCAGGAGCACGAAGAGGACACTCCAGGGAGTCAGGAACCAGAAGGGAACGATGGAAGACAGGATGAATGCGCATGGAGGTGAGTCGATACGCCACAGGGTTGATGACCGCCTCAATTGGGAATGGACCAATGAATCGATGGTCCAGCTTCCTAATTGGGCGATCGATCCGAAGGTGCCTTGTGGATAACCACACCTTGTCACCCACAGCTAACGGAGGCATTGCTCTACGAGAACGGTCCGCAAACGGTCTTCTTTCGCCCGTTCTAGTTGTTGTGCCACTAATGGGTGAACCGATTGTAATTCCTCAAGAAATTCTTGTGTCTTGGGAACCAGAGAATCCATCATAGTCAACGGAAAGAATCGTGGATGATAGCCCACATTCGCATAAAACGGCGTTACACGAGTGGAGGTATGCTGAGAGTTATTAAAGGCAAATTCTGCCAAAGGGAGGTATTTCACCCAATCGTTTTGTCAATGATTGACAAAACATCTCAAATACTGAGTGAGAATGCCAATAACTTTCTCAGTCCCGCCATCAGTTTCTGGATGGTGCGCTGACACTAGACACACCTGTACTTGTAACGCCATCATTAAATGTTTCCAGAACTGCGCAGTAAACTGGACCCCACGATCCGAAACCACTCTATCCAGCAAACCATGTAGACGAAAGACATGCTGTAAAAATAACTGAGCCGTAGTGCGGGCTGATGGCAGTTTCCGACAGGGAATAAAATGAGCCATTTTAGTCAGCATATCGACCACCACGAGCACCGTCGTGAAACCCGACGAGGATGGCAAGTGTGTGAGAAAGTCCATGGAGATCGCTCCCCATAGTCTGCCCAGAGTCGGCAATGGTTGAAGGAGTCCAGGAGGTGCACCCGACGCTGCTTTCGCTTGTTGACATTGTACGCAAGAAGCGATGTAGGAAAACACATCATGTCGAACCCGAGGCCACCAAAAAGTCCGAGTGACCAAGTGCAGAGTTTTGTAAAAACCAAAATGGCCAGCAGCGGGGTTGTCATGACATTGCGTCATGATGAGAGCTCTAAGCGACCTGGTGGGTACATACAATAAACCCCGATGTCTTAGCAAGCCCTCTTCAAAAGACCATGGGGAATCAGGTCCAACTTCCCCCCTTCTTTGCTGCGTCCATGCGTCTAATCGCTGCACCTCCCGTATTCGAGCCCGCAAATCTACCGGATCTTGAAGCACGGCCAAGGATTCCAGTGGCAACACCGTTCGTGGAGGAAGAGGATCCTCGGGACCGATATATTCAGGTTTTCTAGACAACGCGTCTGCTCTCCGATTCTGTCCACTTGGAACATAAGTGACGGAAAAATTGAACCTTGCGAAAAACAACGACCACCAGATCTGGCGTTGGTTCAACTTCTTAGCGGTAGACAAATGTTCCAAGTTTCAGTGATCCGTCCGAACCTGCACCTTATGCCGAGCCCCCTCTAGGTGATGTCGCCAGGTCTCAAATGCAGCCTTGATAGCCAACAACTCCTTTTCCCAGATAGTATAATTGCGCTCAGAAGCTGTGAGCTTCCTAGAATAATATGCGCAGGGGAAAAGAGGTGCTCCATCCTTCGAAGCTTGCAACAATACCGCCCTGATAGCTACATTAGAGGCATCTGTCTCGACCACAAATGGACGATTTGGATCAGGATGCCTCAATATCGGCTCGCCCACAAAAGCTTTCTTTAAAGTGTCAAAAGCCTGTTGTTGCCGAGGCCCCCACCGGAACGGGATCTTCTTGCGAAGGAGCTGAGTGATGGGATCCATCAACTTGGCAAAGTGGGATGAAGGTCCAATGGTAATTGGCGAACCCCAGGAGACGTTGCACGTCCTTTACTCGATGAGGGGCTTCCCAACTACACAAGGCCTTGACTTTTTTAGGGTCCATAGCAATGCCCTCGGGAGAGATGATATGCCCTAAAAACTCTATTGAAGACTGAAAAAAAGAAACACTTCTCCAGTTTCGCATAGAGTTTATGCTCCCGAAGACGCTGGAGCACTTGACGGACCTGATGAAGGTGGTGATCCCTGGACTGAGAGTAGATCAAAATGTCATCCAGATACACCACCACAAACCTATCCACCATGTCCCGAAAAAGGTCATTCATCAAATGCTGGAATACCGCGGGAGCGTTGGTCAGACCAAATGGCATGACGGTGTACTCAAAATGGCCATAATGGGTACCAAACGCCGTCTTCCACTTGTCCCCCTTGCGTATCTGAACCAGGTTGTAGGCCCCACGCAGATCGAGCTTAGTGAAGATAGTAGCCTCCCGCAACCGCTCCATCAATTCCGGAATGAGCAGCAAAGGAAAACTATTCCTCACTGTGATAGAGTTCAGACAGCGATAATCACAACATAAGCGTAATTCTCCCGACTTCTTTTTAACAAAAAGAACGGGAGCCGAAAGAGGAGACGACGATGGTCGAACAAATCCCCGAGCCAAGTTTTTATCTAAAAACTCTCGAAGCACAGCCAACTCAGGCTCCGACATGGAGTATAACCGACCCTTGGGCAGTGGAGCATTCGGTATCAGGTCCACAGGACAATCATAAGCACGAAGCGGTGGTAACTGATCCGCCTCCTTCTCGCTGAAAACGTCGGAGAAGTCCGATAGCTCCGGAGGTATGGAAACAGCAGGAGCGGCGGCGATATCCTGGCCAGCGCAGATATGTCTCAGATGATCCACACATTGGAGACTTGGAAAGGAAATGGCGTTCTGAGCCCAAGCCACCAACGGATCGTGCAAATGCAGCCAGGACACGCCGAGTACCAAGGGGAAATGAAGGTTCGAGGTGATATAGAAACTTATCGCCTCCTCGTGATCCCCAATGACCATATTCGCACTGGCTGGGTGGTGAAACTCAATGGGCCTAGCTTGAGCCTCAGATCTCTCAAAGTTCTCAAAGTTCTTCGAAAACTCTCGCCTGTTTTCCTGATTAGCTATTCCCGGCTGCTGCTCAGTCAGAGGGAAAGAATTGGAGGAGGTCGAAGGTCCTGACAACTCTACTAAATCAGGTTCGTCTCTCCTAGTTAAATCCATTTCATCATCTTGGCTAACATCCAAGTCACTCAGCAATGCAAGTTCAAATTCCACTGCCAGATCCTCTTCATTTGAACTCACATCTGCCAACGGAGCAGATTCCAATCCTGGAGTCACAACATATATATATATAAAGGAAAATTCAGTCCAGTTAACTGCTAAGTCACGATAAAGTCCAGTAAAGAAAAAGTAAGGAAAAAAAAAAGCCAAGCCTCACTTTGACGTCTCCCTTTAAAAATAGCTGCTTATTCAATTTTGTCAAAAATCTCACAGATTTCTTCTTATACTTGGAGTGTCCTTTCAAGTCTCAAAATATTAGTAAAAAAAAAAGGATTCTCACCCAGCCAACACACTTTCTCTTACAGCCTCTTCCTTTCCGCAGCTGTCCCAACTTCAGCAGCTTTGGGGCTGCCTCTCCCCCGCCATCAAAAGGGACTTCTCCTGAATCAACCAGGGACTTTGCGGTGTCCCTGGGATCCACAGGATGTGCCCTTCGCGATCACCATCTCTGCGGGACGGTTTGGGTCCGTTTGGACCGGCCAGGGGCAAAGATATCGGCTGCAATCTTGGAGCTCGATTGCAGACCGTACCATCGCGACGCCAGTTCCTCCCCTCTCTAGTCTCCCAAGATCTTTTTTTTTTTTTGAAAACAATTTTATTGGTTTTTTAACAAACAAACAAACAAACAAAAACATAAAAACATCTGCTCTCCTCGATACTTATATACAGTGTGTCAGTTGGTTCATCGGTTTTGTGCATTCATTTCGTAGTCACAATTACAGTTACATTACATAATAACTCTTATTATCAATTCAAACTTATATATCCACATATCATTATTTAAAAAAAGGATTTGACTATACTTTTATTCAATCATGCCTTATGAGATAACTATAATTTAAGTAATTTATTCTATAACAAATCATATAATCGTACCAATTCTATCTTAAGAAAAAAGAAAAAAAACATTTTATAAATGTAATGTCAAGTAACAAGAGAAAAGGGAGAAGAAAAGTCAATAATATTCCTTATTACCTAACATTCTAAATATTCTATTTTTGTATTTCATCATCCAGCCATTGATAGAAAAGGTCCCAAATTGTATAAAGTTGTTTATCTTCTTGCTCTCTAATTTCAAATATCAATCTACTCATCTCAGCACATTCCAATATTTTCTTAATAATTTCCTCCTGCAATAGAATTTTCTCATTTTTCCAATTTTTTGCAAATACAATCCTAGCCACCGTCAATACATTTACAATCAAGTATTTCAAATCTTTACTATGAACCTCTAGTAAGATTCCCAATAAGAAAAACTCCGGTTTCAAGTCTATATGTCTCTTTGTCGTCTTTTCCAACCACATGTGGATTTTAGTCCAGTATTTTCTGGCATCCTCACAAGTCGACCACATATGGTGATATGAACCAGGTATCTGATGACACTTCCAAAAGTTTTTCCGATTTGTTCTTAAACATTCTTGCTATCCTTGTCGGGGGGAAATGCCACCTGCAAAACATCTTATACAAATTTTCTTTATAAACTGTAAACATTATCATTTTATAATTTTGCGACCATAATTTCTGCCATTTCTCTAAATCAATCCCATATCCAAAATTCCTCCCCCAAGCAATCATAGTTTCTTTAACTTATTCTTCCTCTAGCTTAATTCCCAATAAGTAACCATATAGTTTTTTAATCATCTTTTCATCAGTACCTGTCAAAATCTTATCTAAATCGATCTGTTTATCGTAAAATCCCTCTGTTTTGGAATCTTTATCATACCTTGAGTGTATCTGTGCATAAGAAAGCCAATTCGTCTGTATACCTTGTTCCTCTAATTTTTGTATCAATTTAAGTTCACCCTTTTCATCTAGTAATTCCCCATATCTAACTGTTTGTTCCTTTTTATAGATTATAGAATAAGAAAAAGCTTCTAACGTCGATAACCAAACTGGAATTTTCAAATAACATTGTTTTTTTTTATCTTCTCCCAGTTTAACCACAAAGACTCCCGTATATAATGTCTTCTCTACTTCTTATAAACAAATTATGTCAAACTTTAATTTCCCTAGTTTATGAAAAGTCTTCCTTCTCTTGGCAGCTAAATTCAATCCATTTATGTTCATTGTTATCAATTTTTTCTCTTCCATGATGATATTTTATATTTAGTCTTGGCGGTCTCATACTTCTTGGTTCACGTTGGTCTTTGATATCCACCTGTCCACATACTACACCTTCTTCTTTTACCATCTCCATTTGTTCCTCTTGGGATTCAGTTAATAAGACCTCTTTTTCTACCTCTTCCTCTCTCCTTCCAAAAGAATCTGCGTAGAAGAGTTCTGCTTTCTCAACTGAATCAATTCTATATCTCTGTTCTTGCCATATAAACATCAATCCTTCTGGGATCAGCCATCTATAATTCACCTCCTTCTTCAATAACGCTTTGGTCAGAAATCGATAGTCTCCTCTCATCTCTCTCACTCTTCTAGGTATTTGTTTTAGGACCCGGATTTCTTTACCTTTGTATTTAAATACCTTCTCTCTTGCCGCTTGTAAAATCTGTGTCTTAATAGATTTTTTAGTAAATCTAATGTGGACTTCTCTGGGTAGGTTATTTCTCATCGCATATCTTGTGGAAACACGGTATATCTCATCTACTCCATCCATCATCTTTTCCTCTGTTGTTTCCAAAACAACAGCCAAGATTTCTATCATTATCGCAGCCAAATCTTGCCCTTTTTCTTCCTCTATATTTTGAAATCTAAGATAAAATTCGGACCTCTCCATCTCCCACTTCAACATCTCGCTTTTTTCTTGTTCAACCACCATTAATCTAGTATGAATATTTCCAATCTTCTCCTCTCTTCGTTCACCCTCTTCTTCAACTTTTTGAATTCTCACATCATATTTCACCATCATCTGTTAGATATTTTGCACCTTTTCTTCAGTCTCCCCTGTTCTTAGTTCAATGATATCTCTTTTTGTCTTAAGGTCTTGAATTCCTTGCATGATCATCAGTAAAGTTACTTTTTCTTGTTCTTTATCTTGCTTTGGCATTACCTGCATTGAACGTTGTCCTCCAGATGGTGAAGAAGCAGAAGAAGATACGGAAGCACCCGGGGGTATAAGTTTCCTACTCATTTTAGGTGGTTCAAAATCTTCAAATTCTTTCAAATTTAATCCAATCAAAAACGTAGCCAGTTATAATCCAAAATGGAAAGGTCCAGCAGCAAAATCTTCCAATTAAAGAATCCCAATTTCAAAAGAAAAAACAAGGAGACCAAAATAATCCAGAATTATAAATAAAAAGAAACAAAAATCCCAAATAAATTTCTTCAAATTCCACACCTTAATCCAGCCAAAAAAATCTCAGTTGAGAAAAGAAAAAAAAAGATAGTCCAAAAGTATACATTAAAAAGAAAAGCAAAAATCCCAATAGAAAAGAAAAAAAAATCAAAATAAAATAAAAATGAAGAATTCAAAGGCTTCCCCTTGAAAATAAACAAAAATTAAAAATAAAGACCTTACTAGAATAAAAATATACAATAATGCTGGTGGAGGGGATAGCGGAACTAAAAAAAAGATTAGAAAAGGAAAGTAGAAAACAATACACTGCACTCTGCTTAGTTGTCCAAGGCTCTAATTATGACTCCCTTCTCTTTCCCACAAGCTTCAAAGCTAAACCATAGATATTTAATTATAGACAGAAATCCAGAAAAGCACCTGTAATAATATTCTACAGCGCTCTTCCCTCTATCTTATCAAAAAATGTCCTTGAGAAGGAGTCTTTCACATCTCTCTCCAGTTCAAGTAGAATATTTCCGAGCCTCTAGTTGGCAGTGTTACAAAGTTTCTTAGTTCTCACTTTCCCCCCTCCTCTCAGAACAGCATAATTAAAATAAAAAAAAGCCCGCAGGAAATATATACATATATATAAAAAGCAAACAAGGAGAAAAAAAAAAACCAAAGGGAGCCTCTAGCCTTAAAAAATTAGAATATAAAAATCCAAAGGGAGAATAGAAAATATATATATAAAAAGAAACAGTCCGGTTATCCAGTAAATAACAATGAAGTCCGGTAGCAAAACAAAAACAAAAACAAATAAAGCCTCGCTTTGACGTCTCCCTTAAAAAAATGCCGCTTAATCAGTTTTGTCAAAAATCACACAGATTTCTTCTAATAATCAAAGTGTCCTTTCAAACCTCAAAAATTAGAAAAAAAAGTTTCTCACCCAACCGACAGACTTTCTTTCAGACTCTTTCTTTCTGGAGCTGCCCCGACTTCAGCAGCATGGGGCTGCCTCTCCGCTGCCAGCAAAAAGAGCTTCTCCGGTCATCCAGGGATTTTGCGGTGTCCCCTGAGTCCACAGGGTACGCTCTTCACAATAGCCGTCCCTACGGGACGGTTTAGGTCCGTTTGGACCGGCCGGAAACGAAGATATCGGCTGCAATCGAAGAGCTCGATTGCAAGCCGTATCGTCACGGTGCCAGCTCGTCCCAACTCTAGTCTCCCAAGATCTTAAGATACTTCAATAGGAGGCATTTTTATAGGATCAGAATGAAGATTTAAGAGTAGGCTTCCTCAATTTGGTGATCTCCAGATTCATTATACTACATCACCTGTTATCCCCAGCTGACATGTAATAATGTGAAGTTGTAGCCAATGCATCTGAAGGTCACTGGGTTGAGAATGTCAAATGACTTACAAGTCATCCTTGACTTACAATCATTAATGACTGTTCAGAGTTACAATGGTGCTGAAAAAAAAAAAGACTTCTGACCAGTCCTATAATTACAACTATCCCACCATCCTTGCAATCATGTGTTCAAAATGGGTCTGACTCATTTAATGACCACATTGTTTAAGGATGGAAGTTCTGGTCCCACTTGTAGTCATAGTGCCTTTCCAAAACAACGCCTGCCTGCCCAATTTAAAAGTCCAATTTTCTGTGTTTTAAAAGGTCTTTAGCTTTTCTCCCCTTTGTTCCTTTTCTTTCGGGTCTAGGATTTTTCTCTCTATGGTAGAAAGAAACTTTGGATTTCTCTCTTTTTTTCTTTAAAGTTAGGGTCTAAATAAAAAGGAATCTTCTCACCCAGCTCTAATCACTGTTCATCTGCATCACTCTTGCACAGTTCTTTGTTCCCTCGGCTGTCCCAGCTTCGTGGCAGCTATGATGGCTGCCTCTTCTCATCAAGGGAGAGGGAAGAAGCCCTGAGTCCAGCAGGAGAGTTGCTGCTGTCCCCAAACCACAAGGTGCCCCTCTTTTCTTCACCACCCCTACAGGGTGGCTTTAGCTCTTTTTGGAGCCCTCCAACAGGGAGAACTCGGTGTGGAGCACAGAGACCTGCTCCTCATGTCCAACAGCGCTGCGACATCACCTGGAAGTCCCATATGGGTAGCAGTTTTAAAATACATGAAATTAACAAATCAAATCCATACTGGTGCTTACAGGTAGTCCTTGACTTACATTTATTTAGCAACCATTCAAAATTATAATAGCACTGAAAAAGTTACTTAGGACAGGTCCCTGTTATGACTCCCCTTCGAAATTCAAACGAACAAAACAGAAAGCAGCCATTTCACAATTAAATCAAACGGAAAGAAGTCTTACAAGATAACGGCTGGCAGAAACCACAGCATAAATCTTTACTCTGTCCGGCAAACCAGTCCTGGCAATAAATCTCCAGTCTCAGAGCTTCTTGCTGTAACGTCCTCACTCAAATAGTCATTTTGTTCCTGGCAAAATGGACCAGCCCAGCTGTGTCCTTTTATACTCATTGAGGCAACGTGCTAATTTACTGACTCGCTCTCCTCATTCGCTCCAGCTGATTTTGCCTTCTCAACCGTCTTCTATTTTTTACATTTAACCACAAATTTTCCAAGTTCTCATCTCCACTAGAAGACTCTCTCAAAACTTCCCTGTCAGCCATTCCCGGCTGTTGATCAGATAAGGAACCAGAGGAGGTCAATGGTCCTGACAATTCTAATACATCAGGTCTGTCATCCTTTGTCACGTCCATCTCCTCATCCTGGTTATCAGTCCAATCACTAAGCCAGGCCGGCTCATATTTTTCTGCCATGACCTCCTCACTTGAACTCATATCAATCACAGGAGCTGAATCCAAGCCCGGAGCCACAACAGGTCCCCATACAACCAGCACAGCATCTCCATGGTCACATGATCAGAATTCAGGTGCTTTGGAACCAGCATGTATTTATAAAGTTGCAGCATGTGATTGCCATTTGTGGACCTTCACAGCTGGCTTCCAATAAGCAAAATCGGAATAGGAGGCAGCAAATTTGCTTAATGAGTAACATTTGCAGTGATTCACTTAACAACTGTGGCAAAAAAGGTTGTAAAATCAAGTATGACAGAACAACCACCTACCTTAGCAATAGAAATTCTGGTCCCAGTTGTGGCCATTAATTGAGGACTACCTGTACAGTCACTACCTGTATAGTCATGCTGAAGAAGCTGGCATACAGGCTTTAAGCACCAAGATCAAAATTTTCTTATCCACCATGCTCCGCCTGAGACGCTGAGACCATTGTAAATACATGCTGGTTGCCAGACATCTGAAATTTGATCATGTGACTGGGGAAACTGCAATGATCATAAGTGTGAGAACTGGTCATAAGTTGCTTTTTTCAGTGCCATTGTCATTTTGAACAGTCATTAAATGAATGTTGTAAGTTGAGGATTTACCCATACCAAATATTTTGACTTACCAGCCCAAACCAGGTTAACACCCTTGATGTGAATGATGTTCAGGTGCCTGTGAATTGATATCTTCCTTTTCAGATGCAGCTCTGATAATCAAGCTGTCCACTAGTCAATTGGTGGTGTGATGGTCCCCCTGTGCTACACCAGTCATGGTGGCCATGACAGGCCCTGCCATCCCTTCCTACCATTTCAAGAGTTTCTGTGGAAAGTTTGAGTGGGTGGAAAGTGCCTTGGAATGATTGGAGGCCAGTGGTTTCTACTGAGGCAGCCTGTCAGGGGCTGAAGCCAAGAGGCTCTTGACTTCACAGCCTCCTGGTGTCTTCCTGGTGAGAGATTCCTCCGACCATCACCTCTTCACCTTGAGCATCCACACCAGGACAGGCATCACCAACCTACATATTCAGCAGCAGGACTCAGCTTTCCACCTGGAGGCCTTGCCAGGAGCTGGCCATCCCCCAGCCTTCAGTTGTGTGGTCCAGTTAGTTGAGTATTATCTCTGCCTCGGGGCTGTTGAAGGGGGTCCCTGCTCCTTGGAGAGTGAGGGTCAGCCTCCAGTGCCTTTGGCCCACACAGCCACTCCATTGCAAGGTGCCCATTTTGCAGGAGCTGTGTCAGCGGGCTGTACGAGCCAGTGTGCAGGGCAGAGGTGACACCAGGGCTCAGCTGCAGAGGCTGCCAGTCCCCCAAGCATTATTGAACTCAATCTGCAGCTAAAAGGAAGAACTAAAGCAGCAGTTTTAAGTCCTTTTAATGTATGCAGAGTTGGGGCCTTCCTTGTTAGAACGGATGAACAGAGTTGGTTGTAGATAGTGTACTGCTGATGCACCACTATTTTCTTGGAATAAACCATTTGACAGATAAGCCAAACATTTCATTGTGCAGCTATTTATAATGAGCCTTCCAAAAGCTACTGAAAATTATCTGAAAAAAGACTAGCAGAGTAGATTAGTCAATGATCTGGAGATGCCTATCCTATATAATCCGCTTCCCCATTTTTCCAAGCTAGCCACTTCCACATTTCAAACGCTTCTTGTGCAGAGGTAGAAGTATAGCAGAAAGTTTTTACTCTATCCATAGGCAGAGCTGCCTGAAGCAGCTCCCAATTGTTCTCATCTTTAGTTGAAAGTTGTTGAAAGGTGCACAAGTTTGTGTGAAACAGTCCTGAGACAAAAATCTCTGCTAACTGCCCAGTAGTGAAATCAACAAGGACAGAATTTGTGTTTAGCTGCAACTATTGTGCATCTTTCTCTACAAACTCTGAGGTGGACAAGAAAATTGTATACCCAGTAACAAGGAGAATGTTTGAATCTACAACCAAGAGCCTTCTCTGGTTTCTTTCTTTAGAATATACTGTAAATAACCTCAAGGCCAGTCTGAAGGCAGATTTTGAGCAATAAGCTACACTGCACCAAATCCACAGCAGTCCTCTCCTCCTCCATTTCCACTTTGACCACTGTGTGATCCTGACCTCTCTCCTTCCCCCATTTCCAGTCATCCCTTTACTAAAGGTCATTACTGTAATTTGACAGCTTTCAAGAATGCCGACTCAGAAACCAGTTACAAGAAAGAAAAAAAGTTTAACATTTTTATAGGCAACTAGCAGAGATATACCACTCAAGTGTGAGGAAAACGAACATTGGATTACCTTAATGTTCCTTTTCTTCTGTGGTGTAGTGAGTCCAGATAGGTTGGGTAATATCAGCTCACACCTGTTGGAGTGAGTCTGCTCCAAAATTCAAGCTCCGCCCTATGCTGTGGCCACTCCACAGCTTTCAACGAAGCACTTGGCAGACCTGACGTGGTACTGTAGTTGCAAGATAAAAAGAAAACCTATTATTGCTCCCCCAGCCCACCCCAGACCAAACAGGGTGGGGCTGGACTCACTACACCACAGAAGAAAAGGAACATTCAGGTAATCCAATGTTCGTTTTCCTATCTGTGGTTATGTGAGTCCAGATAGGTTGGGACATACCAAAGCTGGTCAGTTCCAGGGAGGGCAAGAGTCTGGTCCTACTTACATCAGTATTCATGCACACTTTGTAGAACCCTTCTGCCAAAAGCAGCATCAGCTGCAGCAAAGGCATCTAGACGATAATGACGAATGAAGGGAGACGGTGAAGACCATGTGGCCACTCTGCAGATCTCCTCAATGGGTGCTTGGGTAGCCCATGCCACTGTCATTGCTGTGCTCCTAGTCAAATGAGCTGTCACTCCTTGAGGCACCAGAAGAGCCGAGTTGTGATAAGCCTTAGCTATGCAGGCCCAAATCCACCTGCCCACTTTTGTTGGTGACACCTTTAACCCTAATGAACTGAGTTGGAATGACACAAACAGTGCCTCTGACTTGCGGAAAGGTCTTGTCCTCCGGATGTAAGCCCTTAAAGCCCTTCTGACATCCAGAGTATGCCATGCTCTCTCAAGGGCATAGGAAAGATTTGGGCAGAAATTTGGAAGAACGAGTTCCTGAGCCCTATGGAACCTGGTGTTAACTTTAGGGATAAAAGATGGATCTAAATGTAACACCACTCTGTCTGTATGGAAGACACACAAGTCCTCCCTTAGAGAAAGAGCGGCCAACTCTGAAATCCTCCTAGCCGAGGTGATGGCGACAAGGAATGCCACTTTGAGAGATAGGTGGTGCAAATTTATAGATTTAAGAGGTTCAAAAGGCTGTGACATTAATGCCTTCAGGATTTTAGGAAGTTCCCAAGTAAGGAACCTATGAACCACTGGTGGCCTGATGTTAGAGGCCCCTTTTAGAAACTTGTGAATGGTGGGGAGGGCACAGCTGGTGTCTCGGCGGTACGACGTGCGAACTTAAATCTCCAAGATTGCCGCTGATATCTCCACTGCTGGACGGTCCTATCAGATCTAATCCATCCTGTAGAGATTGTTAGATCGGTGGATCGGTCACATAAGAGGCGAGACGCGGTAGTGAACAGTCAGCTCTTTATTGTAGCTTCAGAACAAGGACAGCAAAGGCTTGCGAGCCGCTTGGCTTTATACAGCCGGCCGGCGGCTCGGCGGCCAATGGCAGTGCTTTGAATCTCCCGCGATCGGCTCGGCCAATCGCGGTAGATTCTTAGCGCTCCAATCACAAGAGTTCAGTAAGCCAATCAGGTTGCGGTCCGGGTGGACCAATCGGAATGCGAGTTTACAAGAATGCTAATACAGAACACCCCTCCCCTCATGGTTTCGTCCGACGCAGCATCGTGACGTAGTCGCGCAGGTAGGTGGGGCTCCGAACCTGCCTAGTTGACCTGCGCGGTTCAGTCTGTGTGTGATCGTCGGCTGGTTCGGACGGACTCCGCGTCGCTCTCAACCCTGTTGATGGAACCGCCTGGAAGGGTGAGCCGGGCCTGTTGCTGCAGCTCCCGCCTGGACTACCTGGGTCGGTCGAGTTGCGGTTCCTGTTGCTCCCGCTTGGTCTTTCCGGGCTGGTTGAGCTGGCTTGGCTGCACCTTCCAGGTGAAGCTCCCATCTGCGACAGTTCGAGGTCTACTGGTGAGTATGGCTGGTTTATTTGAATGTTGCTATCTTTTGGTGGGGGGTGTTCGGCTTGCGTTGGGGGGTGTGCCGCTGACGATTCCGGCCTTTTGTCGTTCCCCTGCTTGGTTGTTGAGGCTCCCCCTCCCTCTCTGCTTTCTGTGGTTGTTGTTGTCGAGGCGTCGGGGGTGTTGACAGCTAGCCTGGACCGTAGCTGGTCGATGTGCCGCTTCCAGCTTCTTCCATCCGTTGTTTGGAGTCTGTATGATCGGGGGCCGGTTACCTGTGTTATTTGTGCAGGTACCCAGAGTGGGTCTCCCGTGAAGTTCTTTGCATAGACTGTGTCCCCGGTGTTGAATGCCCGGTGCCGGCTGGAGGAATCCGGGGGTTTCTCCGGGTTGTAGGTGGGGTGTAGCCGGTCCAGTGGAGACCTCAGTTTTCTGCCCATCAGTAACTCCGCTGGGCTCTTGTTCGTGGTCGTGCTAGGCGTGATGTGCTGTATGAAGAGCATTTTGTTTATTTTTTCTTGGATGTTGCCGGTTTTGATTTTTTGAATGGTTTTCTTTGTGTATTGGACCATCCGTTCCGCCCTACCATTCGCCGCCGGATGAGCCGTCGAGGTTAGGGTGTGTCTGATGCCCTGTTCGGCCAGGTATCTTTCAAATGTCAGTGCCGTGAACTGCGGGCCATTGTCCGACACTAAGACATCCGGTATCCCATGTGTCGCAAAGAGTCTGTTGAGCTTATCGATGACCGCTTCTGTTGTAGTTGCCCTCATGGTGCTTACCTCCAACCAGTTGGAGTAGGCATCCACGGTGATGAGGAATGTATGCCCCTTGGTTGGCCCGGCGAAGTCTATGTGTATTCGCGACCACGGTCCTCTGGGGGTTTCCCATTCCAGGACTGGAGCGGCGGGGGGTGGTGGATCTCGTCTCTTGGCACCTGCTGCACCCGGAGACCCATGTCTCGATCTGCTTATCCATCCCTGGCCACCAAGCGTAGCTTCTGGCCAGGGCTTTCATCTTGACAACCCCCGGGTGCCCCTCGTGTAGCATTGCCAGCACTCTATCCTGTAGTGTCTCTGGTATAACTACCCGGTCTCCCCAGAGTATGCACCCCCTTTGTGTGAACAGCTCGGTTTGGCGGTTTCGGAAGGCTTTGAACTGTTCGCTGCCCTCATTTTCCGGCCACCCCCGCTCTACCCAACTCAATACCCGCGCCAGCCGTTTGTCTTTATTTGTTTCACGGGCAATGTCTGGCGCGGTTAAGAGCGGGCTGGGTAGAGTCTCTATTTGCAGGGTCGTCGTTGTGGGCACTGGGTCATCGTCTAAGTCTGGTAGTGGTGACCGGCTTAATGCGTCTGCGTGCGGAATATTCTTGCCGGGCCGGTGTGACAGTTCATACGAGTAAGCGGCAAGGAACTCGGACCACCGCGTCATCCGGGGTAACAGGATGTTTGGGGTGGCTTTGTTCCCTGCGAGTATTCCGAGTAGGGGTTTGTGGTCCGTAATGATCGAAAAGGTCCTACCGTAAAGGTACTCGTGGAACCTTTTCACTCCGGCGACAATAGCGAGGGCTTCTTTGTCCAGCTGGCTGTAATTTCTTTCCAGTCTGGCCAGTGTTCTGGAGAAGAAGGCGATGGGTGCTTCCTTCCCGTTGGGTAGGGTGTGGCTGAGGACCGCTCCGATGCCGAAGGGCGATGCGTTGCATGTTACCGTAAGTGGCAGGGTCTCGCTATACTGGATTAGGACTGCGTCTGATGTTAGCAGGTTTTTTGTCTGTTGGAATGCAGTCTCCTCCCGCTTCCCCCAGGTCCAGGTGGCTGCTTTATCGAGTAGCCGGTGCAGGGGTTCCGCCACAGTCGCCTTCTGGGGTAGGAAAACATTGTAAAAGTTAAGCAGTCCCAAGAATGCCTGTAGTTCTGCCTTGTTTGTTGGTGTGGGGGCTTCTTTGATGGCTCTGAGTTTCTTTCTGGTTGGGTGTATTCCGTGCCGGTCGAGGAGGTACCCCAGGAATTCGACCCTCTCGGTGTAGAGTTGGCATTTGTTTCTTTTGACTTTAAGGCCGGCGTCTTTGAATTTGCTAAGCACCGCCCTTAAACGGTTTCCAATTGTTCCCTGTTGGCAGCTGCGACCAGCACGTCATCAAAGTAGGGGACCACTCCTTTTATTCCCTGGAGGAGTCTTTCCATGAGGCTTTGGAAAACTCCTGGGGCAACGCTGACTCCGAATTGGAGTCGGTTGCATCGGAAGGCCCCCCGGTGTGTGACAATCGTTTGCGCTTCAGCTGTCTCAGCATCGACCGGCAGTTGCTGATAGGCTTGCGCCAGGTCGAGTTTTGCGAAGACCCGGCCACCCTCCAGTGAGTGCAGAAGGTGCTGTACTACTGGGACGGGGTAGGCGCTTTGCTGTAGCGCGTGATTGAGGGTGGCCTTATAGTCACCGCAGATTCTTATGGAGCCATCGGGTTTGATGGGGGTGACTATGGGCGTTTCCCAGCGGGCATGGTCGATTGGCTCTAAAACCCCTTGCGCGACGAGCTTGTCTAGTTGCTCGTCGATTTTCGGCTTGAGCGCAAATGGCACTCGCCGTGGCTTGAGGCGGATTGGGGCAACGTTAGGGTTAAGGTTGAAGGAGATAGGGGGCCCTCGGTACTTGCCTAGAGAGTCGTTGAAGACCTCCTGGAATTCCTTCATGAACTTCCCAGTCGGCCTCGTCTGTGTGGTGGATGCCCGTCACCTCTATTCCCAGTGGGGAGAACCATTGCAGGCCGAGCAAGCTGGGGCGGTCCTTGTCCACGACTGTGAGTGGCAATATCTCGGTGTGGTTTTTGACGGTGACTTTGAAATGTCCGATGCTGGCCACAGGGATGCGGTTTACCTGGTAGTCTTTCAGGATTAGTTTCTGGTCGTCTAGTTCGTTGCGGCAGATGGTTGGTACTAGGCGCTTGATTGTGCGCCAAGAGACCATAGAGAGGTAGGACCCGGAGTCCACTTCCATCTCGCAGGGCTGGTCCTCGATGCTCACCTCCACGTGTACCTTTCGGGCGTCCATGGTCGATGAGTGGCCGATGATGACCGTCTGGTGGGTTTCCTCGCGCCGCTGTGCTTCGCTGAGTCGTCTGCTGCGGCCGTCGCAGCTCCACCGGCTCTCGGTTTGGCGGTCTCAGTGCCTGGGGGGGTGCTGTCTCATCGTCGGGGACTATTTCCTCGTCGTTGCGGGCTGTAGTTTTTCTTGTTCCGGCACACCTTGGCGATGTGCCCCCGCTTCTCGCAATGCCGGCAGATGGCGTCGAGGAAATGGCATTCAGAGCGGGGGTGGTCGCCACCGCAGCCGGCGTGATGGAATCCCGACTTACGTCCCCTTCGGTCCCGGCGGTCGTGCTCGGTCTGCAGCCAATGGATCTCCTCTTCTTCGTCCTCGGTGTCGGACTGGGGGTCGATGTCGCCATGATGTGTAGTTGTTTCTCGGCGGCTGGCTTCTCCGGGCTTTGCTGGTGCCGGGGTCGCTTCGTTGGTTGGCGGCCGTTCGGTCGTGTTCGCTTGCCGCATCCGGGCTGCTGATTGGCGGGTGGCCTCGGCGGCAGTTGCCTCGGCGAGGGCGTCGGCAAGGAAGATGTCGCCCTTGGCCATCAGCCGGCTCTGCAGCACGGGGTCTCTGAGTCCGAGGACGACTCGGTCACGTAGCGCCTCGTCCAGGTCGGTGAAACCGCATAGGCCTCCTAGGTTCCGTAGCTGGGCCACGAAGTCGCCTATGGTTTCGCTCTCGTGCTGATCTCACTGGTAGAAATCGTGCCTATGGATGAGTATGGGCACGGCAGGGGCATAATGGCGGCGCAAGATGGGCTCGAGGTCAGCCCAGTCCATTTCTTTTACGTCGGTGGGCTTGGCCAGCGCCTTGGCCATCTTGAATACCACGGGGCCACAGTGCGTTAGGAACACTTCCCGTTTCCTCTGCCCGTTGGCGTCCTTGAGATTGCTGCATTCCAGGAACATCTGGAAGCGATCGGAGTATGATTCCCAGTCCTCGGTGGCTGGGTCGAACGGTGCGGGTGGCGGGGTGCTGCTGGCCATCTTGTGGGTCGTTGCGCACCATTTGCCACGTGCTGGTTGGGTCCTCGCCTCACGATCCCACCTTCGTCGCCAGTGTTAGATCGGTGGATCGGGTCACATAAGAGGCGAGACGCGGTAGTGAACAGTCAGCTCTTTATTGTAGCTTCAGAACAAGGACAGCAAAGGCTTGTGAGCCGCTTGGCTTTATACAGCCGGCCGGCGGCTCGGCGGGCCAATGGTAGCGCTTTTGAATCTCCGCGATCGGCTCGGCCAATCGCGGTAGATTCTTAGCACTCCAATCACAAGAGTTCAGTAAGCCAATCAGGTTGCGGTCCGGGTGGACCAATCGGAATGCGAGTTTACAAGAATGCTAATACAGAACAGAGATGGTGACAGAGAAGGGCACATCCTGTAGATCCAAGGGACACCGCAAAGTCCCTGGTAGATCCAGGAGAAACCCTTTTTTCGGGCTGTGGAGAGGCAGCCAATCAAGCTGCTGAAGCTGGCACAGCTCCGGAATGGAAGAAAAGCTGGAAAGTGTGTCAGTTAGGTGAGATGAATTTCTACTTATTATTTTTTGGAGAGAACACCCTAAAAGACTTAAAGTGAAATTAAAAGTGAAGACAAAAGAGGTAAAGCAGCAAGATTAAGCTAAATTTAAACTGAAGCATTTTTTTCCCCTTTTTATTGGAATTTGGTTAAAGCTTCTCAATTTTAAACTGGACTGGTCTTTTTCTCTAATGTTTTACTTTTTAAATAATCTCTTTGAAAGTCTCTTTTGACTAGGACTCTTCTTTTTTTTTAGCCTTTTCATTTGAGGTTTACCATTTTTTTTCTTTTAAAGACTTTACTTTTTTTATCTATTCCTGGCTTTGGATATATGAGAGGAAGTGAAGGGAAATAAGTAACACTGCCATCTAGAGGCTTGGATACATTGTTTTTTTTTCTTTTTTACTTGTTTATGCATTGGTGTTGCATTCAAGGACTCTGAGACTTTTACTGAAAAGATAGTGAGATGAGCATGGTAGATTGTTTATACAGGTGGTCTTCTGTGAAACTATTGATAGCCAGAGTCTGGATTTGAAGTTGAAAGAAAGAAGATTGAAGTGACCTTGAAAATAGAACTGGAAATTCTGATTTGATTTACTAAAGAGCCTTGGACATTTAAGTGGCAGTGGTTTGCTTTCTGTCAGAATTGTTTGTTATCCTTTTTTTTTTTACTTCCCCTCCAGCTGGATTTTTATGTTTGGACTTTAGCCTTTCGAGCCAGGAACTAGAATATATTTTTCTCCCTCTCCTTTTGTTTTGCTTTACTTTTTTATTAAGGGAAATACACAGACTTCTATTTTTTAAATTTCTTTTTTTTCCTGCTTTTTCACCCTCTCTTCTTTTTAATTTTTTTTTAATATATATAATTGGAACCAATTGGATTAAGGTATACAAGTGCCTGAAGATTCTTCCTTTTCTCCTTTTTATTTTTCTCTTTTTATTTTTTATTGGGGTGGCAGTTGTCTGCCCTTGTCTCTTATTCTTTCTTTTTTTTATCAAGTATTACAAGATGAGTAGAAAGATAGCAGCTTCAGCTTCTTCAATACCAACATCTTCCTCTTCACCATCTGGAGGACAACGATCAATACAGATGATGTTGCAACAGGAGAAGGAGAAGGAAGCGACACTGCAGATGATTATGCAAGAAATCCAAAATATATAAGCAAAAACAGACTATTGAAAAGAGAATGGGGAATATTGAGCAAGGAACTGAAAAGACAGATGAGAAAGTTGAGAATATCCAACAGATGATGATGAAATATGAGGACAGATTCAAGAAAATAGAAGAACAAGATGTACAAAGAGATAAGAAAATTGGAGATATTGATACTTGATTGAGTGAAGTTGAAAGAGACAGGAGCGGATCATTGGGATGGGAAAATGACAGGTCAGAATTTTATCTGAGATTCCAAAATATGGAAGAAGAAAAGGGTGAAAACCTTGCTGAAATAATGATGGATAGAATGGATGAAGTGTTCTGTATCTATACAAGATACGCAATGAGAAATAAATTACCAAGAGAAGTTCACATTAGATTTACAAAGAAAGCTATTAAAACACAGGTACTTCAGGTGGCAAGAGAGAAAATGCTAAAGTACAAAGACAAAGAAATTGTGGTACTGAAGCAAGTACCAAGAACAGTGAGAGAGATGAGAAGAGAATATTTCTGACTAAAAGAGAGGAGTAAATTACAGATGGTTAATATCAGAAGGTCTTATGTTCACCTGGCAGGAACAAAGACACAGAATTGACACAGTTGAAAAAGCTGAGCTATTCTATCTAGAATATTTTAGAGGAAAGGAGGAAGATACAAGAAAAGAAGAGTTGCTAATTGAATTTCAAGAGGAGTGTATAACAGCAATTGAAAAAGAAGAAGGAGCAGTAGATGGTGTACCCAGAGAGCAATGAGAACCAAGATCTACTAGAGCAACAAATCCTTCTTATAAAGTCTAAAATGAATGAGAGAAAATTGATTACGATTAATATAAATGGACTTAATTTAGCCACTAAAAGAAGAAAAGTATTCCATAAACTAGAGAAATTAAAGTTTGATATAATCTGCCTACAAGAAGTACATATTAAAAAACATGAATAAATACTGAAACAACAAAAAATAGTGAAATTATTCACATCATTGACATAATGTAAAAAAAGAGGTGTGGCCCTATACATTAGAGCAGGCTTGTCCAACCCACGGCCCACGGGCCGCATGCGGCCCAGGTCACCTCGTAATGCGGCCCAGTGCCCACCCCAACCTTCGTGCCAGAGCCAGCGAGGAGGAGGAGAGGCAGGCGCGAGGCGGGGCGAGGCGAGCGCCAGGCCAAGCAGCAAGAAAAAAGGCGGGCGCCGTCAGAGCGCCACCTCCTGCTGTTGCTGCCGCCGGAATTGTGCCTCTGCCTACCAGCATCCGTCGGTATTCTTCTGGCTAGCGTCCTGTCAGTGTGTGTGAGAGTTCAGGCCTGTTTGGAAACTGAAACAGTATTTGCTGTGTCAGCAAGGAGACCGCAAGGAGCCTGGACGTGGCTCAGCTCAACTGTTCTGTAGCAGCTGGTTGCTGCTGTGAAAGTAAACCTGAAACTCATCTCCTCTGCTTGTGTTTTGCATTTGATTTCTTTTCAGGTGGGGAGGGGGAGGAGAACTCCTTAGCATCAGAGCGTGTTAATAATATAATGTAGAAAGTTAGCACCCGCCCCTCTCCTAGAAGAGTGAAATATTCTAGGAAATATTAAAAAGGCAGAATATTATATTTCCCTGGATGAGAAAAGGAGAAACATGTTTTAAAGACAAAACAGCTTCCTGCAGCACCCCCCCCCCTTCAGCTCCAGGGTGATGGGATTAAGACATGGCCCTCAGGAAATGATAGGATTACCCATCTCACCACACGGCACCTGGGAAGATTACATCACCCAGCAGGATTCAATAAAACGTAGCACACATACAACCTACAAAGCTAGTTATGACCCCTGACAGCATCTAATCAGGATACTCTTCCTGTACCCCAGGAAGTTCAAAGTTTAGGGCAGTCTTGTCCAACCCGCGGCCCATGGGCCGCATGCGGCCCAGGTCGCCTCGTAATGCGGCCCAGTGCCCACCCCAACCTTCGTGCCAGAGCCAGCGAGGAGGAGGAGAGGCAGGCGCGAGGCGGGGCGAGGCGAGCGCCAGGCCAAGCAGCAAGAGAAAAGGCGGGCGCCGTCAGAGCGCCACCTCCTGCTGTTGCCGCCGCTGGCACCGCCGCCGCCTCTGCCCCCGCCGCCGCCTCTGCCCCCGCTGCCGCTGCTGCTTCTGCCCCCGCCAGGGGAAGAAGCGGCGGCGGCAGAAGTGGTGGCGGGGGCAGAAGCAGCAGCGGTGGCGGGGCAGAAGCGGCGGCGGGGGCAGAAGCGGCGGTGGCGGCGGGGGAAGAAGTGGCGGCGGGGGCAGAAGCAGCAGCGGTGGCGGGGGAAGGCTTCTGCCCACGCCGCTGCTGCTGCTTCTGCCTTCCAGTCCTGCCTCATCCAGCCGGGCCATTTGCAGGAGGAGAGTAGGCGTGAGGCGGGCGAGCTTTCTCCCCCTCCCCTCCCCAAAATTTGGCCGGAAAATAAACTGTGATAAAAAACTGTGATAAAAAAACCGTGATAAAAAATAAATAATTTTTAATAAATAATAAATAATAAAAACATCTCACTAACTTCATTTCCAAATAAATTTAATATGTTAACTATGTTTTCTATGGTTTTGGGGGATAATCAGGAATCGTTACTGTTATTTTATTTTATGTGCGGCCCAAACCAAATTTTCATCTTCTAATGTGGCCCAGGGAAGGTGAAAGGTTGGACACCCCTGCATTAGAGATACAATACCTGCAGAACAAATTTATACAGATGATGATGGAAGGATTTTGATGGTGGAGATAATGGACAATAATGTAAAAACACTTTTAACAGCAATTTATGCTCCAAACGATAACCAAGAAGAATTCTACAGGAAATTACATATGAAAATAATTGAACTGGACTATGCTAATATGTGTATAATGGGATATTTTAATGAAATAATTAATGATAAATTGGACTATAAAACACAGAAAACAACAAAGAAAATTAGAAACACATTGCCAAAATCCTTCTTTCGAATGATAGAGGAAATAAACTTAAAAGATGCATGAAATGTGGAAAATAAACAATATACTATTTATTCAAATAGACATGCATCATGGTCTGGAATAGATGATATGGATGTCAACAGAATTATTCTCTAACATACAAGAAATTAAAATAGAAACCAGTACTTGGGCAGATCATAATCCAATGACAGTTACATGGAAAGGACAAAAGAGGAGATCTAGATGGACTAAATAATACGATATTAAAGGAAAAAGATTTTAAACAGAAAATTGAGAGAGAATTGGTTTTCATTTTTAAAGAAAATAAAAAAGAGGATACATCTTTACAGAACCTCTGGGAAACGATGAAGGTCTACACAAGAAGTTTGATAATAGAATATACAAGAAAAAGAAATATAAAACAGAAAAGAACTTGTAAAACACTGGAAGATGAATATAAGAGACTGGAAAAAGAGTTACAGAAATCTCCACAAAAAAGACATTAAAATTAAAATGGACATAACTAAACATAAAATGGGATTAATGGAAAAAGAGGAATTAGCACAAAAAATTAAAAATGCTAAACAGAATTATTTCAAAGATGCAAATAAACCAGGCAGATGGTTAGCTTATAAATTGAGAAAGGAAAGAGAATCAAGAAGGATAAATCAACTAATAGATGAACAAGGACATATCTGCTATGGAAATGCGGAAAAGAAAAAAATATACAAGATTATTATGGAAAATTGTATTATCAAGAGAATATTCAAGAAGAAAGAATTAAGCAATATCTACAGAAAGCGAATTTACCCCAGATACCCAAAGACATTGAAATAATGTTAGAAGGGAACATAACGATGATGGAACTAACAGAAGCTTTAAAAAAAACCAAAACATTGGAAAAGCACCAGGTCCAGATGGTTTGCCAGTGGAATTTTAGAAGACATTTCAGGAAACGCTGAATCTTCAACTACTATAAGTTATGAATGAAGTTATGTCAAAAAAGAGAATACCCAAAACATGGTCAGAAGCATATATTACACTTATACCAAAGTGACACAGACCCACAGCAAGTTAAAAACGATAGACCCATATCCCTATTAAATTCAGACTATCAAATCGTTGCTTCAATTCTGGCAGAAAGACTGAAAAGATATTTAAATAACTTTATTCATCCTGATCAAAACAGATTTCTGCCAAAGAGACAAATTAAAGATAATATGAGAATAATTCTGGATCCTTTGGAATATTATGAGGCACATCCTGAAAAGCAAATGGCGTTGAAGTTTTTAGATGCACAGAAAGCCTTTGACATTGTGAGTTGGCGATTTATGTTACTACAACTGGAACAAATGGGCTTTGGTAAAAAATTTATTCAAGC
The DNA here is from genome assembly GCF_049901715.1 of Pseudonaja textilis. NCBI lineage: Eukaryota > Metazoa > Chordata > Lepidosauria > Squamata > Elapidae > Pseudonaja > Pseudonaja textilis. Next base: position 2,429,659 of record NW_028262864.1, on the reverse strand, counting down.
CATAGAAATGATACAAGCAAACTGCAAAGGTTATGATAAATGGAGAGTTAACAGATTCTATAGATATAAGAAAAGGGACTAGACAAGGCTGTCCACTGTCACCTCTGTTGTTTGTGTTGACATTGGAAGTGCTGAATAGGAACATTAGAGAAGAAAAAGAAATAAAAAGAATGAAAATTAAAAAGGAAGAGTACAAATTGCAAGCCTTTGTACATGACCTGGTATTTATACACTGCTCAAAAAAATAAAGGGAACACTTAACACAATGTAACTCCAAGTCAATCACGCTTCTGTGAAATCAAACTGTCCACTTAGGTAGCAACACTGATTGACAATCAATTTCACATGCTGTTGTGCAAATGGAATAGACTACAGGTGGAAAGCATAGGCAGTTAGCAAGACATCCCCAATAAAGGAGTGGTTCTGCAGGTGGTGACCACAGACCACTTCTCAGTTCCTATGCTTTCTGGCTGATGGTTTGGTCACTTCTGAATGCTGGCGGTGCTTTCACTCTAGTGGTAGCATGAGACAGAGTCTACAACCCACACAAGTGGCTCAGGTCATGCAGCTCATCCAGGATGGCACATCAGTGCGAGCTGTGGCAAGAAGGTTTGCTGTGTCTGTCAGCGTAGTGTCCAGAGCATGGAGGCGCTACCAGGAGACAGGCCAGTACATCAGGAGATGTGGAGGAGGCCGGAGGAGGGCAACAACCCAGCATCAGGACCGCTACCTCTGCCTTTGTGCAAGGAGGGACAGGAGGAGCACTGCCAGAGCCCTGCAAAATGACCTCCAGCGGGCCACAAATGTGCATGTGGCTGCTCAAATGGTCAGAAACAGACTCCATGAGGGTGGTATGAGGGCCCAACGTCCACAGGTGGAGGTTGTACTTACAGCCCAACACCGTGCAGGATGTTTGGCATTTGCCAGAAAACACCAAGATTGGCAAATTCACCACTGGTGCCTTGTGCTCTTCACAGATGAAAGCAGGTTCACACTGAACACATGTGACAGATGTGACAGGGTCTGGAGACGCCGTGGAGAACGTTCTGCTGCCTGCAACATCCTCCAGCATGACCGGTTTGGCAGTGGGTCAGTAATGGTGTGGGGTGGCATTTCTTTAGGGGGCTACACAGCCCTCCATGTGCTTGCCAGAGGTAGCCTGACTGCCATTAAGTACCGAGATGAGATCCTCAGACCCCTTGTGAGACCATATGCTGGTGCGGTTGGCCCTGGGTTCCTCCTAATGCACGATAATGCTAGACCTCATGTGGCTGGAGTGTGTCAGCAGTTCTTGCAAGAGGAAGGCATTGATGCTATGGACTGGCCCACCTGTTCCCCAGGCCTTAATCCAATTGAGCACATCTGGGACATCATGTCTCACTCCATCCACCAACGCCATTTTGCACCACAGACTGTCCAGGAGTTGGGGGATGCTTTAGTCCAGGTGTGGGAGGAGATCCCTCAGGAGACCATCCGCCACCTCATCAGGAGTATGCCCAGGCATTGTAGGGAGGTCATACAGGGACGTGGAGGCCACACACGCTACTGAGCCTCATTTTGACTTGTTTTAAGGACATTACATCAAAGTTGGATCAGCCTGTAGTGTTTTTTTCCACTTTAATTTTGAGTGTAACTCCAAATCCAGACCTCCATGGGTTGCTAAATTTCACTTCCATTGATAATTTTTGTGTGATTTTGTTGTCAGCACATTCAACTATGTAATGAACAAAATATTTAACAAGAATATTTCATTCATTCAGATCTAGGATGTCTTATTTTTGTGTTCCTTTTATTTTTTTGAGCAGTGTATTAGAGGATCCACTGGAAACAGTACCTAAATTAATAGAAAGGATAGAAGAATATGGAAAAGTAGCAGGTTTGAAAATAAAGATAAAACAAAGATATTAACAAAGAACATATTAGCAAGATGAAAGAAAGAGAGGAAGTCTTGGAAATCCAGGTCACAAATAAGGTTAAGTATTTAGGGATATATATAACAGCAAGATGCAGTACACTGAAGAAGGATAACTATCTTAAACTCAAACAACAGATTGCAACAGATTTGATAAAATGGGAAAACTTGCAATTATCATTGTTTGGGAGAATATCTACAATTCAGATGAATGTATTGCCAAGAATTTTTTATTTATTCCAGACAATTCCAATCAGATTAGGGAAAGAGTTTTTTGAAGATGTAAATAAAATAGTGTAAAAATACATTTGGCAGGGAAAGAAAGTGAGAATAAAACTGAAACTGTTACAACATGCAAGAATAAGAGGATTTGCTTTGTCCAATTGGGAATTATATTATCAGGTGACAAACTTGATGTGGTGTAGTAGCAATTGAGATCCTGTAGGTGATGCTAGCGGCACACTGCAGCATCCTAGACCTATAGGGACCTCTTGGCGACTGGCATGACCTCATTCCCTATATCTTGGTGAAGGTGGAAAGTCCCAGACTTTGGGGACTTATAGGTGACTTCATTTTACTAACATCACCATTAGTCTTAAGGATTGGTTGGGAGGTTGTACCAATGTGATTGAGAGGTTTCACCCATGTGGGATCTATTCTCCAATCCAGATGCAGTATCTATGTTGCCTTTGTCTTCTTGTAAAAACCCTATAAATGTAATAAGCACTGCCCATGCAGTCAGACATCTTGGAACCATGCACGATGACTGATCATTGAAACCCATTATTTTGGCACCCAAACAGGGACATGAACCCTGCGGGGCGGGGCTATCAACCCTCCCGGGTGGGCAAAAGCCAACATGCTTACCATCAGACCCCTAAGGTGCGCACCTTTGTCCTACGAGACCCCGGGTCCTTCGGGACCCATCAATGGTAAATATGGGGTGCAATCTATCTCCGCATCAGCAGGAACATGTTCAGGAAATTAGATTCCTGCTACATGAATCAGGTGCAAAAGTACACTGAGGCTAGACAAAAAAAAAGCTGGTGGGAGATAGGGAAATGGTATCCTGAGTGCAATAGAATAGAATAGAATAGAATAGAATAGAATAGAATAGAATAGAATAGAATAGAATAGAATAGAAGGTTAAGGATACCCAAGGCTCCAGTTCAAATATTACATCGATGGTATCAATGCTGTCATGCAGTGGAAACGTCTGGCTCAGCAAAATAATAATAGACTATAAGCCCCCCTCCTGATTATGGTCAGGTAAAAATTGTCACTCCAAAATCTTCTCAAATTGGACTTTCAGCTCCTTCTGAGCAAGCTAAATTTTTTGATTCTCCAAGGCCATTGTACACCCCCATAAGGCAAATATTAAAGGAACAATTAGAAAAAGGGGGGAGATTTAAGCTAGAAACCCAGGACAGAGACACATAAATTTATTTGTTTAAAATTTTTATGTTTAATCTTTTTTAATTATTTAATGCTTAAGGAGATAGAACAATGGATGTAACTAGAATGCAGGCAACTGCTCTCTTCTGATGCACTGGGTGGCAGAAAATTGAATTATGCCCCATTGAGTTCAATGGTCCACAGTTAGCTCTGCTGTTCAAAAGCATGGAACGAGACACAGATCTGTGTTTAAAATAGAGCCCCTCCATAAAGTACATTGGGGTTGATCAAAGAAGATATGGTTAATTTATGCTGTTATGTGTGATAGAAAGAACTAAGAGAAGAAGAAAATGTTTACTATTCTTTTCATGATGAGATTTTCATTACAACTTCTTAGATGTGTATGTATAATAATGTCTAATTAATGTATGCAGAATAGAGCTTAGCTGTGTATGTATAATAATGTAAAATAATTGTATGCAGAATTGAATAGGGTTGAATTGAAAAAAATATCCTTTACCTGTGCATAGCCCTAATTGGAACTGCTGCAGTTCAAAATAAATTAATTGTAACATGTTTGGCAGCTAGAGAATTAAAATTGGTTTTTTGGATTGGGCTTAGAGGTGTGGGAGGCAGATAGGCAGTGGTTCGGGCCCACAATGCCCTTTGTGATTGGAACCACGCCTTGAGTTATCCCAGTGCTCTGAGAACAAACTATAGGTTGTCCAAAAAAAGAAAACGTGGAGATTTAAAGGGACAAAACCTCCCCAGGTCTGGAAATGTTGTGTATGAGAATGTGTCTGTATGTAATCATTTCCAGCCCTGGAGGGTGAGATCATCTACAATGGAACTTCTTGGTTCTCAGAAAAGAATTGTAGGTATGCAAGTAGTTTGATTACAGTACAAATTTGTGAGTATGTTGATGGTAAAAATGTTGGTATAAATGTTTTTGTGTTGACCCCCATCCCAGATTGAAAGGAGAGTAAGAAATGAGAATGGTCCGGACATTATAAAAATCCCATGGAGAAATGTATGTGATTTACTGGAAAGAGAGGATTATTTGTGTGTGTATTTGTGTGTGCTTTACTGATAATGAAAGTTATTTGTGTGTGATTTTCCCCCCCTTCTTGTCCTCACTGGTTGTTGTAAAGGCGGAGGCAGCAGGAGGGGGGAGTGAGGCTTTCAATCACTTTAACAATTTTTTTTCTCTGCTTTGAGTTTTTGCCTCAACAAAGATGAGGCTGGAAAATAACTTTTTTATAGGTTACATAGTTTCATCTCCTGATTTTTTAGCAATTTTCACACAAAGGAGCCTCAGATAGATAGGCTGAGATTGGCAAATTGCCTGGAACGTTATCTATACAGGTGGCTCAGTTCCCAGGTTGGCAGTTGGCCTGGAACCATTATCTTTGAAGATGGCTCAATTCCCAGTTTCAGCAAGGGGAATCAAAATTTAAAATTAGCTGCACTCTGTACATGCTCTTAATCCATATTTTGATTAAAGCAGAAAATTAACACTAAAATTTGACTCCATCAGGAGGATTTACAGCAAGAATGTGAAGAATGCATGGCTATTGCCAGCACAACAGGTAAAATCATGAAAGGTTTACAATGGGCTTTTCAAATAACTTTTTCTTCTAAATTTTGATAAGTACAATAAGGTATAAATGGTGGAGTTGTGTAAATCTGATTTTCAATTTTATTTTTAGAAAAACTTATCTCTTCAATGTCCTTTACCTATGTAAGCTGTATTGTTTGACTAAAGAACTTTGGCTTGCTTGCTTAATGACTTCTTCCTTTCCTGTCCTTACAAGGATCGTCATGATGATACCTGGAAAGTGTCCTGCTATTTTAACTTTCAAAACTTTTTCTCAACAGCCTTTTGATTTCATCTCTGACTCTCATTATGTGTATCAACTTATTTTTAAACTTCCAGGTGCTTATATCACGCCCAGAATTGATCCTAATCTCATCGCCTTGTTTTTAACTTTGCAGTAATAGCTACTACAAGACCGAAGATATTTCTCACATTCGTAGTCATTCACCCATTCCTGGGCCTCTTTCTGAAGGCAATAGCTTTGCTGAGTTTTTTTCAGTCACTCTTTTTTTCCATCAAAATGCTAGAGGCCTGGCAAAAGCTTGCCATATTCCAGTTAATCAAGCCAAGCAGATTGTTTCATCCTCAACTTTGGCAAATGGATGTTACCCACAAGGCAAGCCCTCTTTTTTACAACATGATATTTGGCTTTTTTGCAATTTTGTACAACCTGGAATATAGCCAGAATGGAACATGCTCATCGATCATTTAAGGCCTGTCTCCACAAATAAATAAAAAAGGAGGGAAAGGGTCTCTAAAAAGTTTTAAAAAGTAGTTTTAAAAAGTATTATTTACCTTAAATCAATTGAATGCAATTGAATGTTTCTATTTACCTTACATTAATTGAATGTCCTTACATTAATTGAATGTACCTTAAATTAATTGAATGTTTTAGTTAACTATTTGGGGCCAAGGGCGCAGGGCTGTGTTGTTGTGTTTGCTCCTACAGGATCTTTGTGGATTCCAGCTTGTTGTGTCTGCCTAGCCAAGAATGTCTACACCAATCCCCGGATCTGGTCCCAGTCCCAGGAATTTCACTTTACAGATGGCACAATGTCCAATCCAGGCTCATTTGTTTATGCTTGATTGTTTACAGCATCAGTGGCTGTCATTTCACACAAACACTCACCTGAGCAATGAATGAAGTAAAACTTACGGGTGCAGTTGGCTAACATCACACAGAATGATGTGTTTTGCTTATCTGAAACCTATGATATGGAAAATTTGCTTTCTACGTGTTTAGTTCCTGTCTGCACTCCTTCTGCAGTAATTCAAAACTTCAGGATTTGCTGCTTTTTAGGCAATTGCTTTACACACCTCAATGGTAGCAGTCCCTGTAAATATAACTTGCGCAAAAGTAGTTAATTGTACATCTTCAAGTAAAAAACCTCAGTCATCGCATTAGCTCACCTACTTTGAACTGGACAGCTTTTGAAGAGACTTTAACTTTGCTCATGTTTGGCTACCGCAAGGATGGTTTTTTACATGTGGTCAAGAAACTTTTAATTATATTCCTGCTAATATTAGTGAAGCGCAATGCTGTCTCAGCCGGCTGATTCCTGTTTTGCTTTCTAAATAACCAATTCATCACTTGAATCGTTCTCAACGTGAGGTCACACTAGATACACTTGTGACTCTGAAGGAACTTTTTCTTATCCAATAATACACAGCTCAAAAACATAAAGGGAACACTTAAACAACACAATGTAACTCCAAGTCAATCACGCTTCTGTGAAATCAAACTGTCCACTTAGGTAGCAACACTGATTGACAATCAATTTCACATGCTGTTGTGCAAATGGAATAGACTACAGGTGGAAAGCATAGGCAGTTAGCAAGACATCCCCAATAAAGGAGTGGTTCTGCAGGTGGTGACCACAGACCACTTCTCAGTTCCTATGCTTTCTGGCTGATGGTTTGGTCACTTCTGAATGCTGGCGGTGCTTTCACTCTAGTGGTAGCATGAGACAGAGTCTACAACCCACACAAGTGGCTCAGGTCATGCAGCTCATCCAGGATGGCACATCAGTGCGAGCTGTGGCAAGAAGGTTTGCTGTGTCTGTCAGCGTAGTGTCCAGAGCATGGAGGCGCTACCAGGAGACAGGCCAGTACATCAGGAGATGTGGAGGAGGCCGGAGGAGGGCAACAACCCAGCATCAGGACCGCTACCTCTGCCTTTGTGCAAGGAGGGACAGGAGGAGCACTGCCAGAGCCCTGCAAAATGACCTCCAGCGGGCCACAAATGTGCATGTGGCTGCTCAAATGGTCAGAAACAGACTCCATGAGGGTGGTATGAGGGCCCAACGTCCACAGGTGGGGGTTGTGCTTACAGCCCAACACCGTGCAGGACGTTTGGCATTTGCCAGAGAACACCAAGATTGGCAAATTCGCCACTGGCGCCCTGTGCTCTTCACAGATGAAAGTAGGTTCACACTGAACACATGTGACAGATGTGACAGGGTCTGGAGACGCTGTGTTCTGCTGCCTGCAACATCCTCCAGCATGACCAGTTTGGCAGTGGGTCAGTAATGGGGTGGGGTGGCATTTCTTTAGGGGGCTACACAGCCCTCCATGTGCTTGCCAGAGGTAGCCTGACTGCCATTAGGTACCAAGATGAGATCCTCAGACCCCTTGTGAGACCATATGCTGGTGCGGTTGGCCCTGGGTTCCTCCTAATGCACGATAATGCTAGACCTCATGTGGCTGGAGTGTGTCAGCAGTTCCTGCAAGAGGAAGGCATTGATGCTATGGACTGGCCCACCTGTTCCCCAGACCTGAATCCAATTGAGCATATCTGGGACATCATGTCTCACTCCATCCACCTACGCCACATTGCACCACAGACTGTCCAGGAGTTGGGGGATGCTTTAGTCCAGGTGTGGGAGGAGATCCCTCAGGAGACCATCCGCCACCTCATCAGGAGTATGCCCAGGCATTGTAGGGAGGTCATACAGGTACGTGGAAGCCACACACACTACTGAGCCTCGTTTTGACTTGTTTTAAGGACATTACATCAAAGTTGGATCAGCCTGTCGTGTTTTTTTCCACTTTGAGTGTAACTCCAAATCCAGACCTCCATGGGCTGCTAAATTTGATTTCCATTGATAAATTTTGTGATTTTGTTGTCAGCACATTCAACTATGTAATGAACAAAGTATTTAATGAGAATATTTCCTTCATTCAGATTTAGGATGTCTTATTTTTGTGTTCCCTTTATTTTTTTGAGCAGCGTATATAAAAACGAACAAACAGTTAGATATGGTGAGATACTGAATGAAAAGGGTGAACTTAAATCTATGCAAGCATTGGAAGAACAAGGTATAAAATGAATTGGTTTTCATATGCACAAATACAATCTAGATTTGATAAAGATCTTAAAACAGAAAGTTTCTAGGATAAGTTGACTGATTTAGATAAAATTTTGATAGGTACTGATGAAAAGGTAATTAAAAAACTTTATGGACATTTATTAGAATTTAAATTAGAGGAAGAACAAGTTAAAGAAACAATGATTAATTGGGGAAAAATTTTGGATATGGGATTTAGAGAAATGGCAAAAATTGTGGTCTCAAAATTATAAAATGACAATGTCAACTGCTTATAAAGAAAATTTGTATATGATGTTTTACAGGTGGCATCTACCCCTGACGAGAATTGTCAGAATGTTCAAGAACAAATCGGATAAATGTTGGAAATGTCATCAGATACCTGGTTCATATTACCATATGTGGCGGACATGTTCGGATGCAAAAAGATATTGGACTAAAATCCGCACATGGTTGGAAAAAATGATAAAACAACACATAGACTTTAAACCAGAGATATTTTTATTGGGAATTATACTGGAAATATACAATAAAGAATTGAAATATTTGATTGTAAATGTTTTAACAGCAGCTAGAATTGTATTTGCTAAGAACTGGAAAAATGAAAAAAATACCTATGCAGGAGGAAGTTATTAAGAAAATTATGGACTGTGCTGAAATTAGTAAATTGACATTTGAAATTAGAGAACAAGATAAACAATTTTATATGATATGGGATTTATTTTATCAATGGCTAGATAAAAAGACATGGCAATGAAATAGACTAAGTTTCGTTAATAGAAGATCAATAGATTGATATAGAATATAATACAAAATATATAACCATTGGATGAATGTATAAATTTATAATAAAATCTAGAATATCTGCTATAAAATGATGGAATAATTGTTTAGTCAAATGAATGATTAATATCTGATAAATATATAAGCATATGCTAGATTGATAATTTGAGAACCTATACAACCTGTGAGTAAGGAGTATGAAAGGATATCACAAAAGATTTGTAACCAACTGACACACTGTATGTATATAATTGGAAGATGGTTCTATGTTTTTATGTTTCTGTCTGTATATGTTTGTCTTAAAAAATAAAAATCTTTTTTAAAAAAGAAACTTATGAATGTTCTGATTTTGGGACAGGGAACCCTTTCTATACAAGAACAAAACAGAAAAAAGAGCTGCTACCTGTCTACACAAGGTATTAGCTGAGAGGCCTTTGTCCAGACCCTCCTGCAAAAAATCCAGAACGTTGGCCACTGAGGTCGAAGAAGGGGAAATCCTGATTTTGTGACACCACTGGCAGAATGCTTTCCAAGTGACTTGACAGATCCTGTTAGTGGAAGGTCTTCTGGCCGCTAGAATGGTCTGAATGGCCCGCTCTGAAATCTTCTGCCTCCTCAGTGCGCTCCGCTCAATCGCCATGTGGTCAGATGGAACCACTGAGGGTCTGGGTGTGATATCTCTCCTTGATAGAGAGTGACTTTGAGAGGAGGGATCCTCCAAGGGCGGGAGCATGAGAGGTTCACCAGATCCACAAACCAGAGGCGTCTGGGCCAGTAAGGAGCCAACAGTAAGACCTCTGCCTCCTCCTCCAAAATTTTCTGGATTACCGCTGGCAACAACAGAAGAGGGGGAAAGGCATACAGGAGGCCCTGAGGCCAACTGATCCTGAGGGCATTGGTCCCTTCTGCTCCTTGGTTTGTGAACCTGGTGAAGAACCTGGGAAGTTGGGCATTGGACAGAGAGGTGAACAGGTCCACCACTGGAAGTCCAAACTTTCAAACCAGCTCCTGAAATAAAAGAGGGGGAATACTCCACTCTGAGGGGTCAATTTTAGCTCTGCTTAGCCAATCAGCCTGCACATTATCCCCCCCCCCGATGTGTTCCACCCTGATTGACAGGAGATTCCTTTCAGCCCAATGCCCCAGACACTCAGCTTCTAACATTATGGTTAGAGATCTTGTACCCCCGTCTGTTAATGTGTGCCTTGGTGGTTGTATTATCTGTCAAAATAAGAACATGAGAGTGATGTATGCTGTTCTTAAATTGTTTGAGAGCCCACCGTACAGCCCTCAATTCCAACCATTTAATACTCTTCCCTTTCTCTAAGGAAGACCACTGGCCTTGTGCCAATTGTGAGTTTAGATGGGCTACCCAGCCGGAGAGACTGGCATCTGTGGTGATAACCATACGGGAAGGTTCCTTGAAAAATTGTCCTTCATGCAAGGCCGGAAAAGACCACCATGCCAATGACCTTTTGACTGACACAGGGACAGAGACCCTGAGGGCCAAATGACTTCTGCCTGCCTTTTGAAGTGGCAAGACGAACCACCGAAGCTTCCTGGAATGAAGTCTGGCCCAAGGCATGATGGAAATGGCAGAAATCATTTTCCCCAATAGTTGGGAAAGAAGGGCCAAGGGGGAAGAGTGAGCCTTCACTACCTCCAATGCCATTAATTGTAAACTGTCTATCCTCTCCTGTGAGAGAAACACTTTGCAAGATAATGTGCCAATCCTAGCTCCCAAATGTAATAAACTCGTGGTAGATGAAAAATGGCTTTTCTTTTTGTCAATAGAGAAACCGTGGTCTTGTAAAAGAGTAATAGTTGTCTGTAGATCCCTTATGGCCCAATCCTTAGAGGAAGATTGGATCAAAATATCATCCAAGTAACATGGTACTCAAACAGGAATGGTCCTCAAGCGAGCTGCCAAGGTTGCTAAGATTTTAGTGAACACCCTGGGCTCAGAGGAAAGACCAAAGGGCATAGCCCTATATTGGAAATAGTTACCCAGGTAAGTAAAGCGAAAATATTGTCTGTGTGATTGGCAAATTCTGATGTGAAGGTAAGCTTCAGTTAGATCTATAGAAGTGAGGAAGTCACCCTCCCTGACGCTAGCCAAAAGTTTGTAGTGAATGCATCCAGAAACACTTGTACAGCAAAAAATTTACTGCACCTTTTTAAATCTAGAATGGCTCTCCATCCCTCAGAGGCTTTGGGAACCACAAACAGATGGGAATAGAATCCCTTGCCCTGTTGATTAATTGGGACTGATTGGATGGCCCTGATATCCAAAAGATGTTGTATTGCCTGCTCCATCAATTTCCCGTGAGATGCTACCTTGGAAACTGAACAAGGCACAAAAGATCTGAGGGGCTGAGATCTAAATTCGAAAAAAAGCCCCTGTCTAATTGTTCTCAACACCCAAGCGTCGGATGTAGTAGTCTCCCATTGGGAAGCAAAATGGGATAGTCTGCCCCCAATGGGAGGGCCACCGCTACATTTAGTGGGAGCACCTGAAGAAGCGACTTCCTCCCCCACGAAAGGCCTGAGAATTGTGGTCTATCTCTGGCTGCTCTGTCCTGGGGACGTTCCTGACGGTTGAAAGGCTGTCTCTGTGACCCTTGAGTCCCGGAACTGCCCTCTCCTCTGAAAGAGGATCTGCGATTGTAGGAAGCCGCCCTGAAATTGGAGCACCGTCCCAGAGAAGGGATATTTCTTCTTATCCCTGGTTTCCACCAGGGGGGGCTCCAAGACTTCTCCAAACAACTTGTCCCCTTTTATAGGCGAAGAAGCCACTTTCCACTTTTGACGCCCGTCAGCTTGCCAATTCTTAAGCCAAAACATTCTACGGGCAGCAATCAACGTGGCAATGGCCTTAGGGCAGCAATCAACATGGCAATGGCCTTAGAGGCAAACCTGGCACTGTTCAGAGTTGCATCTGCTGTAAATTCTGCAGCAGCCACCAATTTGTGAATGTCCTGGTGAACTCTAACATCAGAGGCTGGGACCCTGTCCTGTAGTTGGCGTAGCCACCTTAAAGAAGACCTCATAAAGAAAGAAGCCACCGAAGCAGCCTTAACTGCCCATGCAGCCGCCAGGTGAGTGTGTTGGAATGATTGTTCAATCCTTGTCCTCAGCTTTTAGCGCCTCTGAGTCTGCAGGGTTGGAGGAAGCAGAAATAATAGCAGCTACAGGTGTATCTTCCGTGTGTACCTGCAAGGTACTGGTGAGTTCAGGCCCCATAGTAAAGAAGCGCCGCTCACTGGCAGACAACATTGTGGATGTACCTGAGGCTTCCATCTGCTTATGGATAACATTCAGGAATAGCCTAGGGACAGGAACCATTTCCGGTCTAACTGCAGGTTCATTGAAAAGTTGGTCAGGAAGAGACCATACCATCCCCTTCTATTTATCCAACATCAGCCCCAGGTCCTAATTTTGCTGTTTTCTTGGCTTTGAACAATAATGCTCGAAACTTCTGAACATCAAAAAGGCCTGTAAAGGAAGGCCTCTCTGGGGCCATATCTTCATCCTCTGAAAAATCAGACTCCTTTTTCTCTTCCTCATGTACTCTGTAGGTAACACTATGCAAAGGAGGGACAGGAGACTCCTTGTCCCTAAGAGTCTTTGCCTCTATCATGAAAAGACCTCTCAATGACTTCCGGTTTGAAGGGCTTCTGGACCCTGGAATTTAAATTTTACAAAAGATAACATCGCTCCCAAAGAAGGTTGGAAGCAGTGAAAGAAAGTGAAAAGGGAAAGGTTTTTTTTTTCTTCTCTCTCCTTCCTTACATTGACAACTAAGAGATCAGAAATTGGAAAAATTCGCTTTGGCATCAATAGGCAATTAAGCTGAAAATATAACTAAATGCCAAAGGGACAATAAAGATTTCTGGACATTGATGTTGAGACTTCCGGTTTGCAGGGCTTCGGTGGCAGGCAGGAGTCCGCGATCATGCACGGTTTCTGCCTGTACTCGCCGCTGGAACGCCCCGAGCCGGCTGGCTTCGGGGCTAAGCCACCCCGTAGAGGTGGCAAAGAGGGGGGAGATCCCAGCAGGGTCGAGGAAAGCCACATCTTTCCTCCCCAGCTGGCTAAACTCCCTTTCCCAAAGGCGGTAAGAGCGACGGTCAGAAATGGCCGCCTCAAAGAAGCACTCAGCCGGAAAAGAAAGTGCAGGAGGAAGTTAAGAAGTGAAAGTTTTGGCTGACCGGGATAAGAAGCAACAACTAAGGTATCCTGGAATTTAAATTTAAAAAAAAGATGCATCGCTCCCAAGGAAGATTCGGAAGCAGCGAATTAAAGTGAAAAGGGAAAGGTTTTTTTTTTCACTCTCCTTCCTAACGTTGACAGCGAATAGAGATGAACGAGAAATCGGAAAAACCCACTTTGGCATCAATAGGTAATTAAACTGGATAATTAAATGTCAAGAGGATAATAAGGATTTCTGAACACTAAAAAAAAATACCTTTTTTTTGGTGTAAGTGGGAAGGGAGAGGAAAAGAATAAGAGCAGGATTCGGAAGGAGGAGACTGCCTGGAATTTAAAAGAATCTGATTAAATCCTAACAAGACTTCTAAAAGATACATTTTAACTGGAACTTTGTAACTAAACAGTAACCCCAGGAAGAGAAAGTTAAAAAAGAAGAAAGTGTCAAAAGAAACAGCTTGTGTGTATTTGGATTGCTTGGTGACTTTGGGACTTTTGGAAATTATATTTGAATGACTAAAAACACTTGGGTGGTTGTTTGATTTTTTTTTTATAATGGCATCACTTGTGGATGAACTGAAAATGGAATTTTAAAAATACAAAGAAGAGGAACAAGAAGGGAAGGGCTCTCTTGGCTCTGTTTTTCAATTCTTAGAAATGGCGATCTGTACCTACGAGAAACTACAAGACTGCGCAACAAGATTGGGACAAAGAAGCCATCTTTAATGAACAAGTAACTTTACTTGGGGAAGAAAGGGGAAAGGAGGGAAAGAAAATGGAGACTTTGACCTAAAAAAACAACCAAAAAAGGGAAAAATAAGGTGAAAAGTGGATATGATGTTAGAAAGCAACAGAAAAGGGGAACACAGAAGAGGGAAATGGAGGTGGAGAGACAAGGGGGTAAAAAGGGCAGAGAGAAGAAGCAAGGGAGGAAGGAAGGGAAGAGAAGCTACAAAGGTATGGAGCAAGATGTAAAGAAACAGGACTTATTTAGAGATAATGGGTAAAAACTTAATTGAAAAAGTGATTCTGCAAAGGTACATAAGATTGTATTGTTATATTTGTATTAGAAATAATGTTAGAAAATTGGAAACAACATATGATTAAAAAGTGGGATAAAATACTCAGTGGAATTCAGTGAAACTTTTGTGAACAAAATAAATGAAATGAAATAAATGAGAGAATTGAACTAGGAAGGAATGGGAACATTTTAATGACACAATGTTTTAAAATATAAGTGAAGTGGGTGGGGGGGAAATAACTATGGAAAGTTTATAAGTGTTCCCATAGAAGTATGATACTTGTTTGAAAAGTAATGTGTAAAATGCTTAAGATTTAAATGAATATTAATATTAACAATAGATTTGAATTGGTATGGATTGTTGTTTTAATTATATTATATACTTATAATTTTTTCTCTTTTTAAAATATAGTGTGTAACTTTAGAATGTACTAAGCAGAATCCAGATGGAAGCTATGTATTATACTAAGTGTTATAAATTTAGGGGAAAGAGATAAAGGCGTCATACTACAATCAGTGATTACAGGAGAAATTTTGTTTAATGAGAAAAGATAATAGACAGCTGGAAACAGGACAGACAAAGAATATAAGTATAATGATCTGAACTGAGATGAAATAAATAAAATAAAATTAAGAAAGTCAAAAGAGGGGAGAAGCTATGTAGAAAATGTAGAATAGTAATAAGATATGGAATGGAACATAAAAATGAGCATGACCTTGAATTTGTGTCTGTACGAAGAGATGTAACCCAGGATTATGCTGCTTTCAAAAAAGATGTTTTACTTGTATTTCTTTTCTTTTTGTGAAAACTCAAATAAAACTTACAAAAAAAAAAGACCTCTCTAGATCTGAATGGTCTGAGGCCTCAGAAGCCAGTCTCCTAGTCACTTGGAGAGCCTCTACAATTCCTTCTTATAGCTTTGGAAATGATGGCTTCCAGATGCACTGGTACAGCCTCAGCCTCATCTTCTGAGTTGGATGCCTCAGCCATAGCTCTAGCCCTTTTAGGAAGTGAAGAGATTCCTCCAAGACTAGAGAATCACCTTCATCCCCTCCATGTTCTCCTAAGGGAGTTGGATTCCCAACAGCAGAGGAATTATCAGGAGACCAGATATGAGGGCGAGAAGCACTAGCAGAAGTAGAAGGCACTGCTTCCAGATGCAAAACGGGGTTGCTCAGAAGGATCTGAGTCCTCAGGGGGAGGTGATCTCCTGCTCCTCCCCCAGCCACATGGTGGCATTTCTCCAACCTTTTTCCAGATGCTTTTTGCCCTTTCTGGGCCTCTGGTTCTTCTCTGGAAGGTACTTTGGGCTCAGAGGCCTTTCTCTTCTGTATGCCCCTGGATCTGCCTCTGGAAGTGGAGGGACTGGGCTCACTTTCTTGCTCCTTATCTGCCATACCCCCTGGAATTATCTAATGCACGAGAAAGAGCCAGAGGGGGAATGGAACCTGTTGGAGGGAGGGATTAGGTGTTAATAACCCATTCACAATCAGTTTAACCATTAAGGCCTTATGCAGAATAAAAAATGGTCTCCTTACCTGGAAAACGGCTAAGCAAACCTAGATAGGCCACGCCCTGCCGGTTACAATAAGTTCTGGAACCTGCAAGCAGGTCTGGAGGTGCCCACGCGATCTCCTCAGTGCTAGAACTGGAAAAGCAGCACTGGCACCATGGTCAATAGCGCCCTCAGCTGGGGGCTATCTTCCGATTTGTCTCCCACCCAGCTGAGACCATGCTGATTGTCCGATCTAGCGGCTACTCTGTGCTGCTGCAGAGCCCTCTGGAGCCAACTGCTCCAAGCCGCTGCTGCAGGCTGCTACGCTTGGCACTTTTCAGCCAAGGCAATCAAAGGCAACTCAGAATAGGGGAAAATGAAACCGCAAGCATGGTCCTGGCTCCGTGCGCTGGGTTGGGTGCCCTGAACATGATCCCCAAGCCCTGGGGGCTAAATAAACCCCACTCACTTGGATGCTGCTCTTTTCAAGCCTCTGAAGCCCTTTTAAAACTTTTTTTCCTTTTCTTCCAGGCTCCACGTGTTCTGAAAGTGTAGCCCTGCAACACGTCTGTCCAGGGTAGACTGAGTCAAAAACTGGGAGTGGCCACAGGATAGGGTGGAGCTTGAATTTTGGAGCAGACTCAGTCCAACAGGCATGAGCTGATATTACCCAACCTATCTGGACTCACGTAACCAGATAGGAAAATACCAGTCTCTGAGGAAAAAGAGACTTCATACCGGTAGTAAAGGGACAATTAATAGAAAAACAAAATCCCAAATTCAACACAAACTTAGAAAATGTGATTGCAGATGGTAATTTTGTGCAAAACTTTCACTAAGGTAGCACAGTTCAATGATACTCCATTCTTTAAGAACTATTCAAATTTTAGTCCTAAATTTGTTTTTAAGGAACCTAAAACCACCTGCTCACAAATAAACCTTGATCATTTGCAAACTGACTTGGTTCTTTTGCTTTCGAGTTCATTTATTTCTTACTGGTAAACCAGACCTCTTCCTGGATCCTACTGGGAAGCCCAGCCAATTCCTCTCCAACAATAGGTAAAATTATGTTTTTATCAGAGGGCAGTTTGTTTTCCTGCTTCCTGAGTAAAAGTAACAAAGCTTGCAAGAGGTAAAAGTTAGCAGTGAAGGGATTATCTACTCAGAGCCTAATTTATTTCTCCTATTTTTATTAATTGTTCACCTTTGCACTATTTTTATCTGCAAGACCTTATCAATAACCTCTTGGGGGAAAATGAGTAGTGTATGTGTGCAACCATTTTGGAAATAATTCCATTGGGGACAGTACAGCAAAGTATAGAGAAGTGGTATTGAGGGTGCAGGGAAGAATGACCAAAGCCCATGTCAGAAATGGCCTCTCTCCAGTTCAGTTTAAATTTGGCAAGACAAACAAGGAAAGAATAAGGTGAAAGGAAAGAAACCAATCCCCTGAAATTATGTCTTGGAGAGTGTTGTTGAGTTGGAGCTAAAGTAGTGTCAAGAACTATGCCCATGTACCATTCTCAAACAGCCAGGCCTGTCACCTCCTCTCCAGCTCATTTGCATTGCCAATCTTCCTCTCTGCTCCCTTCTCATATTCCATTCACCTTTGTGCAAGAAGCAAACATCTCAATCTGGGAAGTGTGAAGCCAACATTCAAATCTCATTGCCGGGTGAGCAGAGCCAAGAAAAAACACATTCAAGTCAGAGGTGGTATTCAACCAGTTTGGGCGAACTGGCAGTGGTGATTTGGCATGGGTCGTCCGGTTGCCCAATTGCTCATTTGCCCCAGTCGCTCTCCTAGCTTTCCCTACCACGTGGCAGCCGTGGCACAGCTTGGGTGGATGTCCCAGGGCTGCTGCACATGCGCACTGCATATGCTACACATGGAGTACGCATGTGCAGCAGCCCCGGAACATCTGCCCACCTTCCCGGAGCATGTTTTCTTCCTTCTCCCAGAAGATGCACCTCTTCCAGCCTGGCCCAGCCCGGCCCAGCCGGCCAGTTGGGGGAGGATTTCTGCCTGAAAGAGGCAGCTGGAGACTGAAAAAGAGTTGCCTCCAGCAGTCGCCCCTTTGGCCAGCTGGTCTCCTCGGCCATACAAAACAAACAGGCAGAGAAAGAGACCAGCCAGCCAATCCGGGGAGGATTTCTGCACTGTGAAAGAGGTGGCTACTGATCTCCTGCTTCGCTCTGCTTCTCCAACAGTCCGGCGTCGCCCTGTTCTATGCGCCAGCTGCTTGGACTTGCCGGGCTCAGCACATAGAACAGGGCATACTGGTCTGCAGCCACACTGAAAAAAGCATGCAGCAGCTGCAGGAATCTTGTGACAAGGGGGGCGAGAAGCCCCGGGACATGTGGTCACCTGCTGTCTGGCCGGGTTGGGCTGGAAGGTGTGTGTCCGCCAGGAGAACAAAGCGTGCTCCGGGAGGGCGGGCGCTGGGCAGGCGGGCGGATGTCCCGGGACCATTTAAAGGTTGACTTTAAGAGCGCCCCCATGGAAGAAGCCAAGAACTGAGAGCAAACATAGTAGCGGTGGGGGTGACGGGCATGTGAACCTCCATAAGGTGTGTGAAGGGAGGCAGACACGGCGCCTCTGAGGAAGAGGTGCCAAAGCCCTGGCTGTTACCCGGGAGGGGACCGCGGAGGGATCCATCACACGCCCGTTGCCCCCGCTACTTTTGCTCTCAGACGGCCACAGCAGTGCCTGCAGCAGCAACAGGCAGAGCCACAACAAGGTACAGTAAGATTTGGCGGTGCAAATCTATCTCTGAGGGGCTTCTGCAAAAAAACAACAACAAAAACCACCCCAAAACAAAACCCATTTGGCAGGCAGACTCAGCAGTCATGATCTTTAGTTGTGGTTTGTTTTTTATCAGTCCAAGGGCGGGGGAGGGGGGGAAGGTACGGAGGAAATCACTGTCTCTGCAACATCGGTCATGTGACTGAGTGGGTGTGGCCAACTCATCACTTGCAGCAAGGTGCCGCACCATCTTGCCAAGTTGGCCACGACCACCCAGTCACATGACCAAGCCACACCCACCAAACAAGCCATGCCCACAAAACCGGTAGTAAAAAAATTTGAATCCCACCACTGGTTCAAGTTA
Source organism: Pseudonaja textilis (assembly GCF_049901715.1). Taxonomy (NCBI): domain Eukaryota; kingdom Metazoa; phylum Chordata; class Lepidosauria; order Squamata; family Elapidae; genus Pseudonaja; species Pseudonaja textilis. The sequence goes on along the minus strand of NW_028262864.1, from coordinate 2,410,813 downwards.
CCGCATGTTCCTAATTCTCTTGACACCATGGAACTACAGTATTTTATCCACAAATACTTTTTTATTGGATGATGTTAGTAGATTCTAGTTAGTAGGTTCAATGGCCCACCAGTTTATGTGGCAGGAAAGCCACACGCTACACTTTAATCTTCCTCTTCATCATCTCCACCACCAGCACCGCCCTGGCCCTTCTTGGCGTTCTTCCTCTTGACACGGCCTGGCCGGCCACCACCATAAGGTGAACAGAGCGAGAAGTCAATGTGCTTTTGGGAGTCTAGCCGAACAATGAAGGAAGGGATGTTCACCACTTGCTTCCTTACACTAAAAGGGAGGAAGGAATGATTAGTGAATAATCTTGTCTAGAACTCATGGGAAATATTTGACAAAACAAACAAGCTCTACAAATATTTCCTGAGCTCACAGCCTACCCTCAACATTCAGAAGTCAAAGTCCCAATGGCTGCTGGCTTCAGGGTTATTTGCAGAGTGACTGCAAGAGACTTCTGGATCCATCTGGAATCTAATTTCACTCAGGGATCCTTTGTGCTCTGTGAGCTTGGTTGTTTTCTTGCAGATATCTCATTACCCAAACTAGGTAACATCACAAGGACCCCTCATTTCATCCCTCAGCTCCAAATATTCTCTATTGGAAGTTTCACTCTTTAAAGGAGCAATTGTTAGTAACAATGAATTATAGAGCAATCAAAATGGTGTTATCACTGACTGGACAGTAACCTATTCAGGCAAGAAACCCACTTAATGACCAAATTTTATGCTTTGTAGTTTTAATCAGGTTTTATCCCCCAACCCCCAGCCTTCCCCGCTCCAAATCATTTAAAATTGCCTTGGCAATGCAAGGAAGGTATGTATTCAGTGCTGGAAAAGAAGTACCAGTTGCAATTTTATCATGGCCTTTATCTCCCCATAAATATACCATAAATATTCAATACACTAGAATCTTATACCAATTTACAAAACAGACATGGAACTACATTTCAGAAGTAGCCAACACACCAGGATATCATGGAAGAAACTGATTTATATGTGAAAGTTGCTGTTTCTGCCTTTATTAGGTAAAACTTACCTAATTCCAGCTGGTGGTAAAATACATGCTTCAGGAAATGGGAAAATTTTAAGTCCACCCAGTAAGTCAAAACTACAACTCTTGGCAACGTTTTTTGCTGGGGTTGCTTACTGGAAATTTCAGCAACTTAAGACAGTATAATTTCCTCCAACCCGTTGCAAAATCCATCATTTACTTGTACAGAAGGATCCTATCAGGTTACTGCTATGCTTGCTAAGTAGGAGTAGTACTGTGTTACCTTGGCCACCCAAGGTGTATGGCCAAGCCAGAGTGAACCTTGCTGAATTCTTTGAGAGTTATTTTGACACTGCTAGTTTACTGAGCTATCCAAGGTTTTGATCCACAAAAGGATTTGGTTGCATATAAAGGCCCAAGCCAGCGCCGGGGCCAGTTATCACCACACAGGCTACACATAAAAGACATTGCAAATGTTACTTCAGAGGCACATGTTCTGATGCTGACACCCAATGTCAGCAGTTATCTTAAACTTCACATTCCCCAAACTTTGGCTCTTAGCAGCATACCGGATGTGTCTCTGGCGGATAAGTACACGAGCATGATGGATGGACTTAGCCAGGCCCAGTTTAAAGACCTGGGTTTGGAGACGACGCTCCAGGAAATCCTCAATTTTCAGACCCAGGATGTAATCCAGTTTCATTTTGCCTTCATCCAGCACCCCAATTCTGACCAAACGGCGCAGCAAAGCATTGCCTGAGAGAAATTTGAGACACATCAGTACACTGAACGGGTCTTTCTATATAATGTTAAAAGAGGCAATGTTCAGATTAGCATATTTATGGTTGAAAAAGATACAACCATCAGTTAACTGGCTATGCAAAGAAATACAAATTAAGCAATCCCAGGATATAGAAATGGTATTGGGACAAGAACAGTGTCGGGGAGATTGTGGAAAGTATTAAAGTATGTGTTTCCAACTGAACAGAGACCTTGAGATTATAAATCACACTCAAGAACACAAAGGTTCAATCCAACTGTTGTGTCAATTCTCAACCACCTTGACTCAAAAAACTGATACTACGGAATCCCTACCCATTTATTTAAGAAAGAGCCCAGTATCTTAGCAAGCTCTTACACAAGGCAAGTAATGTTTTCATTACTAACCCCTTTCTCATTATTCAGGCTGGCACAGTACTTGGCTTGGCCACAGTAGCCTATCTGTTTCTGGCTGGCATTTTCTTACCTTGGTATTGTGGTTAGCCGGCAGCAGGTACGGACGGCTGAGGAGAGCGAGGACTCAGATGATGGGCCAGGACCATTAGGGAGTGGACTGCTGCCTTCAGAGATTGTGGGGGCTAGCAGCAGTGATAAGGTTGTTCCCGAGGAGCCTGTGGCAAGTGTGGGTGCGCGCAGGATTGCTCAGAGGAAAGAGCAGTTACAACAGCACAGGCGACTCAGGAGTAAGGCTGCAAGGTACTGGCCCCTCCTTCAAGAAGATAAAAGCCAGCTATGAACAAACGTACTTTGCAGAAGGCAAAGACATTTTGAACTCAGCCTCGTGGACATTACAGTTGGTATTTGAAGACTCTTGTATTGTAAACTATTACTGATTGGCTCAATTAATCCCTTTTTGGTATTTCCATCACACATTAACTCTCCTTCCCTGACACCATTTAACATGATGTGGAAACCAGGCCATTGTATAACCTTATTAGCAGGGTACCTGTGCTTCGCTACGAAACTATGTGATTGGGCAAGTTTTGGGGGAGGAAAATAAGGGGAAAAATTGTGCGTCTGCCTACCAGCATCCATCGGTATTCATCTGGCTAGCATCCTGTCAGTTTGTGAGAGAGTTCAGGGCCGTTTGGAAACTGAAACAGTATTTGTTGTGTGAGCAAGAAGGAGACAGCATGGAGCCTGGTCATGGCTTAGCTGAACTGCAAGTGGAAGAGATTTCTTTTCAGGTGGGGAGGGGGAGTAGAACTCCTTAGCATCAGAGCGTGCTAATAATATAGGAAATACTACTGCTCTGATGGTCATTTTGAAAAATCCTTTCTTAGTGAGCACCTAGAAGCCAAGAAGAACATGCGTGCCAAATTTCAAGTTTGTAGGCTTTATGGTTCTGGAGATTGTGATGACGCATGAGTGTTTTCACTTTTATATATATAGATAACACACACCACCTATCTTATAATCAGATTAGTGACTTACAAAGCTGGTATGAGGAACAAAAGTTAAATATATCAAGGTACTCAGCAGGCTTCAAGTGAGTCATAGGTATCCAAAACAACAGCACCAAAGTTGTTCAGTATCTAGTTTTGCCATGATATTACCTTCAAAAAGGCGCCGCTGATCTTTCTCATCCAGGGTCAGCAGCTCTCGGGCAGCTTTGCGGATCTTGGCCAAAGTGAACTTGACTCGCCATACCTCACGCTTGTTCCGCAGCCCATATTCACCTAATGAAAGAATTCTAAACTTTAAATGCAGTTACTTTGTCACATCTGTTCAATCACGGACAGACCCTTGATTAGGCAAGGTTGTTGCTATAGGGAAAATTACTGAACACTTCAACAAGAGAATAATCAGGGAAGCCACTGAAATAGAGGAACACCCCCACAACATGAATAAACAGGATGATACCTTCCACCTACCAGACATCTGGAAACTAACCCTTATCAACAAACGAGTCCCAGCCACGAAAACCAACACCGGACCCAAAACAACACATGATGCCACCACCAATCTCCCTCACCAGACTCAAACCCAAACCCATCCCATTCTCAAAAAACCCATTCTCCTTCTGGACAGAATTCAATCTGAATCTCAATCTGAATATCACTCCTTCCAATTTATTCCATCAAAATGAGATCTTTTTCCATTTTAATTTTTCAATTGGAGAATTCATTTCCCAACAAGAGTATTTTCTCAAACGTGGCATTTTGGAAGATGACAGAAAACACAAAACAGTCTTGGGACTTATTTCATAGAATCATATGGCTGGAAGGGACCCTTGGAGGTCTTCTACTTCAACCCCTTGCTCAAAGCATGAATCCTTATACCACCCTGGACAAATGATTGTCCAACTTTTCTTGAAAACCTCCAGCAATAGAACACCCACAACTCCAGGAGTCAAGTATTTGTTTTCACTTGACAGCACCTGTTAATTTATAGTTCTTAATAGTTTTGTTATCCATTCATTTAACATATCGTTTTACTTCACATGGCGCAATCTGTCTAGAATCAAAAGATCAATGAATAAATCTTACCAATAAGTTTCAACTCCTGATCAAGGCGTGATTTTTCAAAAGGCCGCCTGGGGGTGACGTAAGTCTTCCGACATACCCAACTCCTGGCAACAGGCATTCTGTACTAAAGAGACAGCGGCCAAGCCTATGGACAAATACAACATTTTAAACAAATGCAAGCCGTGTAACAATGAAATCACTGGAGATATTACTATTGACATACCACTCAAATTTGTGGCAGAGTCAACTGATAAAAGAGCTTGTTCCAAGTGGTAGTCTCATCCAATATCAATTAACACTACCAAATTATACCATTGGCGGAGAGGCAGCCTTTAAGCTGCTGAAGCTGTGACAGCTCCGGAAGGAAGAGACAGAAAGAGAAAGTGTATGGGCTGGTGAGAATTTTCTTTCTTTTTTATTCAGGACTTAAGTACACTCTAAAATGAGAAGAATCCTGTAAGACTTTGGACAAAAACTGATAAAACTGACCTAGCGGCGATTTTTTAAAGAGAATGTCAAACTGAAGCTTGGCTTTTTACTTTTACTTTTCTTTTCACTGAACTTCTATTGCGATCTAGTAACTGTAACTAGACTGTTTTTTTCTCTTATATTTATCTAATTTTCTTTTCTTTTTTTCTCCCTTTTGACTGTTAAAATAGTTTTTTTTTTAGAACAGAGGCTCCCTTTAGTAATTTTTTTTTCTTTCTTAAATATATATATATATATATGTATATGTATATGTATATTTCCTTTTTTATTAGGCTTTTTTTGGGAAAGAAGGGGGAGTGGATTAAAGAAACTTTGTAACACTGCCAACTAGAGGCTTGAAAATACTTTATTGGAAGTTGAGAGGACTGTGAAAAAAATCCTTTTTCAAGGACACTGGAACTTGATAAGATAGAGGGAAGTGCACTGGAGAATGTTTTAACAGGTGTTCTTTGGAACTTCTATTATTAATTGAGTACTTGAAGCTTGGCTTTGGAATTTGTGGAGAAGCCATAATAAGAGCCTTGGATAACTAAATAAGATGCAGTGTGCTCTCTTTTTTACTTTCTTTTAGCTGTTCCATCCCTCCTCTTCAATCCCACAGTATTTTGTAATATTTGTATATCTATTTTTTTTTCTTGGTTGACTTTATTATTATTTTTCCCCTTAAAGGGAAAGCCTCAGAATACTTTTCTTTTTTCTTTTTTCTTATTGGGATTTTTGCCTTTTCTATTTTCATCTTTTATTTACTTCTATGGTTATTTTTTTTTTAATTTTCTGAGACCTCATAATTGGATTAAGGTGTGAAGAACCTGAAGAATTCTTTTTCTTTTTCTTCTTCTTCTTCTTCTTCTTTTTCTATCATTGCTTTTTAATATTATTGGGTTTTACTCTCTTTTTCTTTTTTTTATTATTCTTAATTTTTATTTTTGAATTATAATTGACTATCCCACAATAGGATTAAGGTTTAGAAGAACCTGAAGAATTTCCTCCTTTTTCTTTTTAATCTTCTTCTCCTTCTCTTTTTAATTCTGGACTTTTTATTTTTAATTGGCTTTTTTATGTTTTTCTTCTTCCCAATTGGATTATAATTGGCTACCTTATTAATTGGATTAAAGGAGCCTAAAGATTCTGAGTTACTCAAATGAGTAAGAAAACTTTACCTCCTGGCAGTTCAACTTCTGCTCCTGCTTCTCCATCAACTGGAGGGCGACTATCAATAATGGCGAAGCAAGATAAAGTACAAATGGACCTAGCGACGATTATACAAGGAATACAAGAACTCAAAATGAGTATTGCGAAGACTGACATTAAAATTGAAAATTTTCAACAAATGATGGCGAAACATGAGGAGAGACTCCCAAAAATTGAAGAGAAAGACAAACAAAGAGATGAGACAATTGGAAATATTGTTAGCAAATTAACAATGGTTGAACAAGATATAACTGGGATGTTGAAGTGGGAGATGGATAGGTCAGAATTTTACCTCAGATTTCAAAATATAGAGGAAGAAAAAGGACAATATTTGGCGGCTGTAATGATAGAAATTTTGGCTGGAGCTTTGGAGATAACAGAGGAAAAGATGATGGATGGAGTAGATGAGATATACCGTGTCTTCACAAGATATGCGATGAGGAACAAGCTACCAAGAGAGGTCCATGTCAGATTTACTAAAAAGACTATTAAAACACAAATACTACAAGTGGCAAGAGATAAGGTGTTGAAATACAAAAACAAAGAGATTGTGGTTCTAAAACAAGTGCCCAGAAGAGTGAGAGAGATGAGAATATCGATTGTTGACCAAAAAGTTATTGGAAAAAGAGGTGAATTATAGATGGTTGATTCCAGAAGGATTAATGTTCATATGGCAAGAACAGAGACACAGAATCGACTCAATTGAGAAAGCAGAAACATTCTACAATGAATTTTTTGGAAGAAGAGAAATAGAGACAGAAAAAGAGACTATCCCAACTGAACCCCAAGAAGACCAAATGGGAATGGGAAAAGAAGAAGGTGCGGTAGGTGGACAAATGGAGACAAAAGAACAACGTGAAGTAAGATCTACAAGAACTGTTAGACCTAAATATAAAACATAACCATGGAGGAAAAAAAATTGATTTCTATGAATATAAATGGATTGAACTCAGCTATTAAAAGAAGAAAAATCTTTCATAAATTAGAGAAGCTAAAATTTGATATAATTTGCCTACAAGAAGTGCATATTAAAAAACATCGACGATTATTGGTACGACCAAAACTGGGGAAAATTTTTACCTCCTTGACTAACTGTAAGAAAAGAGGAGTGGTCCTGTACATTAAAGAAACTATTGCAGCAAAATTGATTTATACTGATGAAGATGGAAGAGTATTAATGGTTGAAATAGCGGATAACAATACAAAAACACTCCTGGTTGCAATTTATGCTCCGAACGATAAGCAAGAAGAATTTTATAAAGTTACATATGAAAACAATTGGACTGGACTATATTAATATAGTTATGATGGGAGATTTCAATGGAATTGTGGATAATAAATTGGACTATACAGCGACAGCATCAAAACAAAATAGAAAGACTCTCCCTAAATCCTTTTTCAAAATGATAGATGAGTTATATTTAAAAGATATATGGAGAGAAAGAAATGGTAAAACCCAACAATATACTTTTTATTCAAATAGACATTTATCATGGTCCAGAATAGATATGATTTGGACTTCATCAGAATTAATATCTAATATTCAAGAAATAAATATTGAAACGGGTATATGGGCAGACCATAATGCAATGACAATTAAATGGAAAGGACAAAAAAGAAGATCTAGATGGACATTAAACAATACTATTTTAAAGGAAAAAGATTTTACACAATGGATGGGCAAAGAATTGGCTTTCTTTCTCAGTGAAAATAAAAAAGAAGATACTTCAATGCAGAATGTTTGGGATACAATGAAGGCATATGCGAGAGGATTAATAATGGACTATTCAAAGAAAAAGAATATTAGGAAGAGGCAAATTATTAAAGCTTTAGAAGATGCTTATAAAAGATTGGAAAAAGAACTGCAGAATATGCCACAGAAAAAAGATATTAAATTCAAAATGGATATAATTAAACATAAGATGGGCCAGGCAGAGAAAGAAGAACTGGCACAAAAAATTAGAAGTGTTAAACAGAACTATTTTGAAGATGCAAACAAACCAGGTAGATGGCTAGCATACAAATTGAGAAAGGAGAAAGAATCTAGGAAAATATTACAGTTAATAGATGATCAAAGCCAAGTGTGTTATGGTAATAAGGAGAAAAAGATAATTATTCAAGATTTTTATGGACAATTATATAAAAAGAAGGATTTTGATGAGGAAAGAATTAAATTTTATCTACAAAATGCTAACCTACCTAAGATATCTGAAGAGACTGAAAAAATGTTAGAAAGTACTATAACAATGATGGAATTAACTGAAGTATTCAATAGGCAGAATAACGGAAAAGCACCAGGCCCAGATGGGCTCCCGGCAGAATTTTATAAAACATTACAAGAATCATTGAGCACTCCACTATTAGAAGTCATGAATGAAGTCATGTTAAATAAGAAAATACCTAAAACATGGTCAGAAGCTTATATTACACTTATTCCAAAAGAAGGGGCTGATCCATTACAAATTAAGAACTATAGACCTATTTCTTTACTGAATGCAGACTATAAAATTTTTGCCTCAATCTTGGCAGAAAGGCTCAAAAGATACTTAAATAACTTTATTAATCCTGATCAGAATGGATTCCTGCCAGAGAGACAAATTAGGGATAATATGAGGATAATTCGGGATACTTTGGAATATTACGAGGCGCATCCTGAAAAACAAATGGCTTTTGATATTTTTAGATGCCCAAAAGGCATTTGATAATGTGAACTGGAGATTCATGTTTTTGTTATTGGAACACATGGGCTTTGCTAGAAAATGTATTCAAGCAATAGAAGCCATATATGATAAGCAAACGGCAAAAGTAATGATAGAGGGAGAATTTACAGACTCTATTAATATAAGAAAAGGCACAAGACAAGGATGCCCATTATCACCTTTGTTATTTGCATTGACTTTGGAAGTGCTGAATAGAAATATTAGAGAGGATCCAAATATAAAAGGAATGAAAATTAAGAAGGAGGAATTTAAACTGCAAGCTTTTGCGGATGATTTGGTTTTTATTTTGGAAGATCCTCTAGAAACAGCTTTAAAACTATTGGAAAAGATAGAGATGTATGGTGAGATGGCGGGTCTGAAAATAAACAAAGATAAAACAAAGATCTTGACAAAGAATATGTTACCAAAACAAAGAGATGAACTGGCAGACTTACTGAAAATTCAAGTTACGAATAAGGTTAAATATTTGGGGATACATTTGACGTCAAGATGTACTACATTGAAAGAGAATAACTATATTAAACTTAAACAACAGATAACATCTGATTTGAAGAAATGGGAAAACTTACAATTGTCACTGATAGGTAGAATTTCAACAATCAAGATGAATATTTTACCCAGAATTTTATATTTGTTTCAAACTATACCAATTAGACTTGGTAAAGATTATTTTGAAGAATTAAATAAAATTGTGTTGAAGTTTATATGGCAAGGTAAGAAAGCCAGAATAAAATTAAAACTTCTACAAGATGCTAGAATTAGAGGAGGATTTGGCCTTCTGAACTGGGAGTTGTACTACCAAGCTGCAAATTTAATGTGGGTTAAAGAATGGATAACATTAAAAAAGACCAGATTGTTTTTTTTTTAAGAACAAGTTTTATTGATTTTTGAAGACAAACAAAACATAACACATAAAAATATAAAACCTCCTAAGAATTACTTATAAATTTTAACAAGGCAAATAAAGCATTATTTTTTAAAAACATAGTTCCACATTATCACATTTCCATTTACACATATATATCTTTTCCAAATTTCTCATTATTTCTCCCTTCAATTATTCAATTATATTTCTTTCTATCAAAGTTTTAGTAATTCTCAATCAGTCATAAGCACACAAAATACATAACCTAAAACAAAACACTGGAAAAAAAACAAACCTCCTTAGTTATCATTTATACATGTCTTTTCCCAATTTCTCTCCCTTTGATTTCATTTCTCCAAGATTTTATTAATTTACAATCAAACATAAATAATCCACACACAAAACATAAAACTTCTTTTGAAAAGTGACTTGGCCCCAGGTTACATCTTTTTTGACAGACCTAAATCAAATTCATGCCCACCTTATATACCCTTCATATCTTATTAACCATTTTGTATTTATTTCATCTTATTTCAAAGTCATTATACTTATATCTTTTATCCGTTCTTTACCAAACATCTATTTATCTCTTCTCTTTAACAAAAAATTTCCCCTGTAATCACTTTTGAAGTATGACGCCTTCTCCTAAAATAAAGCTTAAAATAATACATAATTTCCATCCTGATTCTGCTTAGTACATTCTACATATTAAATCTTAAAATAAAAGAATAGTAAACTTGTAGTATAGTTAAATGTATAGTTTCTATTCTAATTCTGATAAGTACATTGTTTTAGAATAAAAAAATAAAATACTAAGGTTATAATAACATTAAAACAGTAACAAATTAAACTTTAACTAAGCATTAATCATTTAACACATTCTCCTAATATTTTATTAAATATCAACGTCTATCATTATTAAACATTAATATTTTATTAAATATTCCAATAAACTATTTCAAATGCAAATACTACAATACTATCTTATGCACTCTTGCAGAATCTTCTTTAATTATACACTATCCATCATCCTTCGTCTCTAAAAAAAACTTTCTTTTTAAAATCTTGTTCTAGCCTGTGGCTTTTTTTTTCTTTTTCCTCCCTTTCTTCTCCAATCTGGTCTTTTGCCCACCCCTCCTCTCCCCCTTTTTAAGTTTCCCTCTCTGTTGTAATTCTCTTTTCAATTGCTTTCTAACATTGTGCCTTCTTTTCACCCTATTTTTCTTTTTCTTGGTTATTTTATTAAATCTTAAATTCTCATTTTTCCTTCCTCCCTTCCCATTTTCTTTCTTAGTCAAACTTTTTAGTCCATTAAAAATGGCTTCTTCCTTTTCTTCTTCTTCTTCTCCTTCTCCTTCCTCCAGTATTTGCTGGTACGTAGAAACCGCCATTTCTAAAAAATGGAAGGCAGCTCCCAAGGAATCCTTGCCACTTTGTTGTCTTTCTTTTAATTTTTCATATTCCATTTTCAGTTCATCAACAGATGGTACCATTATAGGTTTTTAAAAACAACCCAGATGCTTTCAATCTTAAAGTAATTTCCAAATATCAGAGTTATCAAACAATCCAAACAAACAAAAATTATTTCCTCTTCTTCTCTTTACACAGTTTTTCCTCCAGAGGCAAAATCCCAAATGTATTTTAAAAGCCATATTACCATTAATTAATGGTCTTGTAATCTTCAAGGCGTCTCCTCCAACAATTTTTTTTAAAAAAATTTTTAGTCCTCTCCTTCCCACTTATAACAAAGAGCTTATTTTTACCTTTAAAAAGCAGGTTTTTCTGTGCTCCTTTGCTTTCTCCGTAAGGAGGAGTGAGCTTTCCTTCAGCACTTTCGCGATGTAACAAATTCTTTTGGAAACAAATGTATCAATCCGAAGTCAGGTTTCCAGGGTGTTTTAAAAGTAACATAATGTCCTGGTTCAGCCAAGAAAACTTCTCCTTCTGGGTCTTCCTCCTGCACAATCTTATCCAGTTGAAGATTTCTTTGTGGCTGCCATACTGACAGCCGCTCCACCGTCTCAGGAAAAAGGAGTCTAGCCGGCTGGGGAAGGGGGGTGCGATATCCCCAGACCCCTACCCGGATCTCCTCTGTCTTCCGCTGCCCCTTCAGGTCAGCGACAACCCCCAAATCCAGTTGGATCGGGGGTACCTCGACAGCGAGTGCAGCAGGGACCCGCAGAGAAGCGGATTCCTGCCGCCGCCGAAGCCTTGCAACCGGAAGTGTCAAGAAAGACCAGATTGTTGACATTAGAAGGACATGATTTATTACTGGGATGACATGCTTTTCTGTGGTATAAGGGAACTAAATCGCAGGGCTACTTTAGAAGGCATTACATACGGGAGTCTTTATGGTTGAATTGGGAGAAAATTAAGAGAAAATGTTATATGAAAATCCCAGTCTGGTTATCAACTATTGAAGCCTTTTCTTATCCTATAATATATGAGAAGGAACAAACAGTTAGATATGGGGAAATATTGGATGAAAAGAGTGAACTTAAAACAATGCAAAAACTAGAAGAACAAGGCATAAAGATGAATTGGTTTTCATATGCGCAAATACATTCAAGGTATCTTATAGATTCTAAAACAGAGGGATTTTATGATAAACAGACTGATCTAGATAGGATCTTGACAGGTACTGATGAAAAAGTGATTAAAAAACTATAGAGTTATCTGTTGGAAATTATATTAGAGGAGGAACAAGTTAAAGAAACGATGATTGTTTGGGGGAAGAATTTTGGATATGGGATTGATTTGGAGAAATGGGAAAAATTGTGGTCTCAAAATTATAAAATGACAATGTCAACAGCTTATAAAGAAAACTTGTATAAGATGTTTTACAGGTGGCATTTTCCCCCGACAAGAATTGCAAGAATGTTCAAGAACAAATCTGAAAAGTGCTGGAAATGTCATCAGATACCTGGCTCATACTACCATATGTGGTGGACTTGTAAGGATGCTAGAAAATATTGGACTAAAATTCGCATATGGTTGGAAAAAATGATAAAGATACATATAGACTTGAAACCAGAGATTTTTTTTATTGGGAATCTTACCTGATGCATATAATAAAAATTTGAAGTATTTGATTGTAACTGTATTAACGGCGGCTAGGATTGTATTTGCTAAAAGCTGGAAGAGTGAGAAAATTCCATCAGAGGAAGAAATTATTAAGAAAATATTGGATTGTGCTGAAATGAGTAAATTGACATTTGAAAACAGAGAACAAGAAGATAAACAATTTTATGAAGTTTGGGATATTTTTTATCAATGGTTAGATAATAAAATGTAATAATAGAACATTTAGATTTAGGACATAATTTTTTTTTGATATTATTTTTATAAAACTTTATTAAGATAGATTTGGTATGATCTTATGATTTATTGCAAAATAAATTAAGTAAATTATAGTTATCTCGTTAAAGTATGAGTTAATAAAATTATAAACAATTTCTTAGTGATGATATTGGGTTATACAATTATTGATTGATAATATGAATTATGTAATATAATTATATTAGCGTTTAGGAAATGGATGCACAAAAAAAAGTGGTAAACCAACCAATACACTGTTTGTAAATTTATGAAGAAGGATGATGTTTTTATGTTGTATGTCTTATGTTGTTTTGTTTGTTGTTAAAATAAAAAGCTTTTTTAAAAAAAACACTACCAAATTATCTGCATGATTTCATAAACCAAATTCATCTTTCAGTTCACATTAATTCTTAATTAGGAATACCTTTTTATACAACAGTGAACTGCACTAGCCTTTTATAGATGTCTCACCTATTTATTCTCCCCTGCTTCAAGCCAGAAACCATTATTTCCCCCTTTCTCTTTGACTAGCTAGACATTAGGAGGTGGGATTTTTAAAATTTAAACCAGGCTTGTCCAACCCGCGGCCCACGGGCCGCATGCGGCCCAGGTCGCCTCGTAATGCGGCCCAGTGCCCACTCCAACCTTCGTGCCAGAGCCAGCGAGGAGGAGGAGAGGCAGGCGCGGGGCGAGGCGAGCGCCAGGCCAAGCAGCAAGAGAAAAGGCGGGCGCCGTCAGAGCGCCACCTCCTGCTGTTGCCGCCGCCGGCACCGCCGCCGCCTCTGCCCCCGCCACCGCCACCGCTTCTGCCCCCGCCGGGGGAAGAAGCAGCGGCGGCAGAAGCGGTGGCGGGGCAGAAGCAGCAGCGGTGGCGGGCAGAAGTGGCGGCGGGGGCAGAAGCGGCGGTGGGGCGGGGAAGAAGCGGCGGCGGGGGCAGAAGCAGCAGCGGTGGCGGGGAAGGCTTCTGCCCACGCCGCTGCTGCTGCTTCTGCCTTCCAGTCCTGCCTCATCCAGCCGGGCCATTTGCAGGAGGAGAGGTAGGCGTGAGGCGGGCGAGCTTTCTCCCCCCCTCCCCCTCCCCCAAAATTTGGCCGGAAAATAAACTGTGATAAAAAAACTGTGATAAAAAATAATTTTTAATAAATAATAAATAATAAAAACATCTCACTAACTTCATTTCCAAATAAATTTAATATGTTAACTATGTTTTCTATGGTTTTGGGGGATGATCAGGTATCGTTACTGTTATTTTATTTTATGTGCGGCCCAAACCAAATTTTCATCTTCTAATGTGGCCCAGGGAAGGTGAAAGGTTGGACACCCCTGATTTAAACAGATGGTTTAGAGACTTATACAACACATTAATTACCATTAGTTCTGGATAAACATGGTGTCCTATTTCCAAATTAGGGAGCTATGATCTAAAAAGGATGGCAAAGACACCACAGAAATGAAAGTAAAAAGAACAGCTTTCATGGTCCTTATGAAGCATTTTTAATAAAGCTTTGCTTATAAAGTATTCACAAATTTACTGAGTTAATAGGAAGTAAAACATCCCAGTTAAGGGAACTGAATGGAATATATGTAGAGTTTACTAACAGGGGCAACACTCTCCCAGAATTTTCATACCTGTGTTTAATTTGCACCACCTCGTTCTCTTATTAAATTCAGTATTCATTTAACCAGCACTTTCTTAGATGTTCTCAAGGGAAGAAAATGTACTTTGATGTATTAACAAAAAAACACCAGTTTGCTCTGAATGGGTAAGGCTGTACAGAATTATCAACATTCAACCACTCACAAAGTTTTCAATAGACATTCCCTCATTTTATTTTTAAATGCTTTTAGGTGGCCTTGTATAATGTAGTTATTGTATATCGCCCAGTCTCACTTCAGTCAGCTATGTCAGAGGACAGGGCATATAAATTTGATAAAACAAAATGATCTCCCACTTCCTCCAAATTTCAGAATTCTCAGAAATACGGTTTTTCTTTTTGTAACTTGTTGCCCCTTAGTCAGATGGAAGAGGGCACTTGAGGACACCTATACTTTTTAATTCAAGTTTGAGAATCCATTCCCAAATGGATGGTTCCACATTTAGAAACCAAGTTGCATGCGTCAAAGGAGTCACTAATTCCAGTGAAGGATATCAGTAAAGGTGCATGAACTGATTAAACTATAACAAAAAACAGGCCCGAGAAGGGGGAACATGCTGGTAACTCCTATAATCCCTCATTCTCAGACGTTCTGGCGGGAATGGCTGTAAACTGCCATTCAGCAACTCCTGAAGGGTAGGACGGCCACGATCCCGGATCGGGAAATCCCTGCTGAGCTAGCAAGCTGAATGCACAGGGCCACTTCGGAGGCCGGCGGACGTGCAGGAAGCAGGGGACGGGTAGAAAATGGAGGCTCGGGCGGCAAGCTTCTCAAGCGCATGCGCTCCGCTTGCTAGGCGTAGGCCGCGAGACTCTTTTCTTAACGTTTTTCGATCGCTGGCTGCCGCCGCTCCACTTACCCGTTTCGACTCAATAACGCCAGTACTAGTCTGACAAGATAAAGCTTACCTCCCACTTCAAACTCCAGCGACAACCAGGAAAAAAAAGGAAGAGAGTAATTCGGGAAGTCTACTTTTATAGGACTGTGAGCATCTCCGCCTTCTCTCTCTACCAACCAATACAAATAAGACATTTTTCACGCCTGGCCTGTTGGCGAGGTGCTTCAAAGAATAACAGCCAATGAGCGTTGGATTTTCGTGTGATAGAGAAAGTGGCTAAAAAGTTAATGACGAAGGTATCACGCGGCGTTACGGCTCCTTTGTCTTTAACAGCTGGATCCCCGCTAAAGGAGATCTTGCGGCTACAGCAGTCTCTCCCAGTGGGGAGTGACGTCATCGCCGAGTAAGCATAGCATTCTAAGCGTGTTCTGTCTTCCGACAAAACGGTTTTCTTGTTTTCTAGCCGATTTCTCAAAACATTCCCTCAGCGCGGTGTTCTCCAAAGAACTGCGCTTCAGCTCCCATAATTCTCGGCCGGTGTCATTCTGTAGTGGAATTACGCAAAGTGTTGTTTTAACAAGACTACCCGTGCAGGTTCATCTAATCCCCACGAGTCACGACTCGCGAGTCTTTACTAGGGCAAAGCATCTGGACCTGCTTCCAATAACGTGCGGTTGCACACATGCGATGTGCAAAATGTGTATTATGTATATCAAGGGTCTTCAAACTTGGCAAGTTTAAGACTTGTGGACTTCAACTCCCATAATTCCTGAGCTAACACGACTGGAGGAGGATTCTGGGAGTTGAAGTCCACAAGTCTTGAAGCTGTCCGGTTTGAAGACCCTTGATGTATATGATGTATATCAGGGGTCCCCAACCACCGGGCCGCGGACCGGTACCGGTCCGTGGATCATTTGGTACCGGGCCGCAAAGAAAATAAAAATAAAATAAAAATGGCGGCTTTCTTCGCCTTCGGTGAATGCTGCTGGGATCAGGGATCAAGGACACAAATGAAAGAAGGGGAGGGAGGAAGCAACCAAAGCCTGTCCTGCTCTCCGGCTCAGCGGCTTCGAGTTTCCTCCGCCTCGTTCCTTCTCAGTCGCTCTCTCGCTCCTTTCCAGCCCAGGAAGAAACTGCTTCAAAGCCGGCAGGGTGGCTTTTCCTGAGCGCAGCTCCTCAAGCGCCGTTCACCACCACCCGCCGCCCGCGGTTCAATCCAGTGCTCTGTTCTGCCTGGCTGCCTGCCTTCGTTTCTGGTTGTTTCGGAGCAGCTTCGGCTGAGTAAAGAGGCGAATAGTTATTATTCTCAGCCAAAGCTGCTCCGAAACAACCAGAAACGAAGGCAGGCAGGCAGGCAGAACGGAGCACTGGATTGAACCGCGGGCGGCGGGGTGGGGGTGAACGGGCGCTTCGGAGGAGCTGCGCCGACAGGAAAAGCCACCCTGCTGGCTTCTTTGAAGCAGTTTCTTCCTGGGCTGGTGGAGGAGCGAGAGAGCGACTGAGAGAGGAACGAGGCAGACACCTGAGGGATGAGGCTGAGGGAGGCAGGGCTGAGAGGCGGGGCTTCTCAGCCATCCTGCAGGGACTTGTCCTGAGCCTCCCTGAACTTGGTGGTTTGCTGGCAGACGTTTTATTACCCGACTAGGTAACAACATCAGATGTTATCTAGTCAGGTTAATGAAGCGTCTGCAAGCAAACCACCAAACTCGGACTCCTCCCCCTCCCCCCCTCCTTGAAAAAGTCTCTCCCCGCCCCCGCCGGTCCTTGAAAAAGTGTTTCTGCGTGAAACTGGTCCCTGGTACAAAAAAGGTTGGGGACCACTGATGTATATGATGAAACCAGGCCATTGTATAACCTTACTAGCAGGGTAGCCGTGCTTCCACATGAAACTATGTGATCGGGCAAGTTTGGGGGAGGAAAATAAGGGGGGTGGGGGGTGGAATTGTGCCTCTGCCTACCAGCATCCGTCGGTATTCTTCTGGCTAGCGTCCTGTCAGTGTGTGTGAGAGTTCAGGCCTGTTTGGAAACTGAAACAGTATTTGCTGTGTCAGCAAGGAGACCGCAAGGAGCCTGGACGTGGCTCAGCTCAACTGTTCTGTAGCAGCTGGTTGCTGCTGTGAAAGTAAACCTGAAACTCATCTCCTCTGCTTGTGTTTTGCATTTGATTTCTTTTCAGGTGGGGAGGGGAGGAGAACTCCTTAGCATCAGAGCGTGTTAATAATATAATGTAGAAAGTTAGCACCCGCCCTCTCCTAGAAGAGTGAAATATTCTAGGAAATATTAAAAAGGCAGAATATTATATTTCCCTGGATGAGAAAAGGAGAAACATGTTTTAAAGACAAAACAGCTTCCTGCAGCACCCCCCCTTCAGCTCCAGGGTGATGGGATTAAGACATGGCCCTCAGGAAATGATAGGATTACCCATCTCACCACACGGCACCTGGGAAGATTACATCACCCAGCAGGATTCAATAAAACGTAGCACACATACAACCTACAAAGCTAGTTATGACCCCTGACAGCATCTAATCAGGATACTCTTCCTGTACCCCAGGAAGTTCAAAGTTTAGGGCAGTCTTGTCCAACCCACGGCCCATGGGCCGCATGCGGCCCAGGTCGCCTCGTAATGCGGCCCAGTGCCCACCCCAACCTTCGTGCCAGAGCCAGCGAGAGGAGGAGAGGCAGGCGCGAGGCGAGGCGAGCGCCAGGCCAAGCAGCAAGAGAAAAGGCGGGCGCTGTCAGAGCGCCACCTCCTGCTGTTGCCACCGCTGGCACCGGCCGCCTCTGCCCCGCGCCGCCTCTGCCCCCGCTGCCAGCTGCTGCTTCTGCCCCGCCAGGGAAGAAGCGGCGGGCAGAAGTGGTGGGGGGCAGAAGCAGCAGCGGTGGCGGGCAGAAGGGCGGCGGGGCAGAAGCGGCGGTGGCGGCGGGGGAAGAAGTGGCGGCGGGGCAGAAGCAGCAGCGGTGGCGGGGAAGGCTTCTGCCCACGCCGCTGCTGCTGCTTCTGCCTTCCAGTCCTGCCTCATCCAGCCGGGCCATTTGCAGGAGGAGAGGTAGGCGTGAGGCGGGCGAGCTTTCCCCCTCCCCTCCCCCAAAATTTGGCCGGAAAATAAACTGTGATAAAAACTGTGATAAAAACCGTGATAAAAATAAATAATTTTTAATAAATAATAAATAATAAAAACATCTCACTAACTTCATTTCCAAATAAATTTAATATGTTAACTATGTTTTCTATGGTTTTGGGGGATGATCAGGTATCGTTACTGTTATTTTATTTTATGTGCGGCCCAAACCAAATTTTCATCTTCTAATGTGGCCCAGGGAAGGTGAAAGGTTGGACACCCCTGGTTTAGGGCATAAAACCAAGGGATTCTCAGCATCTCTTCCCTTTTTGTCCAGGAGCTCCAAGGCATGTGGTCCTATCCACCATTAAATCTTCTTTCCAAACAACTTCCATGAATCCAGTGTCTTTTCCCCACTTGGAACTGAACCCAGAAGGATATTTCTTCCAACAATAGGAAATACTAATGCTCTGATGGTCATTTTGAAAAATCATTTTGAAGGATCAGATGATGGGATGTATGTACAGAGGAGGCCCTGGGGATCAGAGGAAGGGTCATATTATTCACCCAGGTATGGATGGAATGGACATGAAAGTGAGGAAAACATTTTATCTTGTCTTCATTTCTTTGCCTTAAGCAGCCTTGCTCCTTCCTGTCTTTTTTTTTTGAAAACAATTTTATTGATTTTTTAAAAACAAACAAAACAAACAAAGCATAAAAACATCAGCTCTCTTCCATACATATATACAAACAGTGTGTCGGTTCATCAGTTTTGTGCATTCATTTCGTAGTCTCAATTACAGTTACATTACATAATAACTCATATTATCAATCCAAACTTATATATCCTAGTATTGCTATTAGAAAATAATTTGACTATAATTTTATTCATTCATACTTTATGAGATAACCATAATTTAGGTAGTTTATTCTATAACAAATCATATAATCATCCCAAATCTATCCTAAAAACACTTTATAGATATGATGTCAAGTAACAAAAGAAAGAGAAAAAGCAAAGATATTCCTTGTTATCTAACATTCTAAATACTCTATTATTATATTTTATCATCCAACCATTGATAGAAAAGGTCCCAAATTTTATAGAATTGTTTATCCACTTGCTCTCTAATTTCAAATGTCAATCTACTCATCTCAGCACATTCCAATATTTTCTTAATAATTTCTTCCTGCAATGGTATTTTCTCATTTTTCCAATTTTTAGCAAATACAATCCTAGCCGCTGTTAATACATTTACAATCAGATATTTCAAGTCTTTACTGTATGTATCTGGTAAGATTCCCAATAAAAAAAACTCCGGTTTTAAATCTATGTGTTTCTTTGTCATTTTTTCCAACCACATGCGGATTTTAGTCCAATATTTTCTAGCGTCCTCACAAGTCCACCACATATGGTAATATGAGCCAGGTATCTGATGACATTTCCAGCATTTTTCAGATTTATTCTTGAACATTCTTGCTATCCTTGTGGGGGAAAGTGCCACCTGTAAAACATCTTATACAGATTTTCTTTATAAGCTGTTGACATTGTCATTTTATAATTTTGTGACCATAGTTTTTGCCGTTTCTCTAAATCAATCCCATATCCAAAATTCTTCCCCCAAACAATCATAGTTTCTTTAACTTGTTCTTCCTCTAGCTTAATTCCCAGTAAATAACCATATAATGTTTTAATCACCTTTTCATCAGTACCTGTCAAAATCTTATCTAGATCAGTCTGTTTATCATAAAATCCCTCTGTTTTAGAATCTTCATCATATCTTGAGTGTATTTGCGCATATGAAAACCAATTCATCTTTATACCTTGTTCCTCTAGATTTTGCATCGATTTAAGTTCACCCTTTTCATCCAATAGTTCCCCATATCTAACTGTTTGTTCCTTCTTATAAATTATAGGATAGGAAAATGCTTCAATAGTCGATAACCAAACTGGAATTTTCAACTAACATTGTCTTTTTATCTTCTCCCAATTTAACCACAAAGACTCTCGTATATAATGTCTTCTAAAGTAACCCTGTGTTTTAGTTCCCTTATACCATAAAAAAGCGTGCCAATCCAACAGCAAATCATGACCTTCTAGTGTCAACAATCTAGTCTTTCTTAATGTTATCCATTCCTTGACCCACATCAAATTTACAGCTTGGTAGTACAACTCCCAATTAGGCAGGCCAAAACCTCCTCTAATTCTAGCATCTTGCAATCATTTTAGCTTTATTCTCGCTTTCTTACCTTGCCATATATACCTCAGCACAATTTTATTTAAGTCTTCAAAATAGTCTTTTCCGAGCCTAATTGGCATTGTTTGAAACAAATATAAGATTCTGGGTAAAATATTCATCTTGATTGTTGAAATTCTCCCTATTAATGACAATTGTAAGTTTTCCCATTTCTTCAAATCTAAGGCTATCTGTTGTTTAAGTTTAATATAATTATTCTCTTTTTAATGTACTACATCTTGATGTCAAGTATATCCTCAAATACTTGACCTTGTTCGTGACTTGGATTTTCAACAGGTCTGCCAGTTCTTCTCTTTGTCTTAGCAGCATGTTCTTTGTCAAGATCTTTGTTTTATCTTTATTTATTTTCAGACCAGCCACCTTGCCATATGTCTCTATCTTTTCCAAGAGCTTTGGAGCTGTTTCTAAAGGGTCTTCCAAAATAAAGGCTAAGTCATCCTAAAGGCCTGCAATTTGAATTCTTCCTTTTAATTTTCATTCCTTTTATGCTTTTATCATCTCTAATATTTCTATTCAACACTTCCATAAGGTCAATACAAATAGCAAAGGAGATAGGGGGCATCCTTGTCTTGTGCCTTTCTTATATTAATAAAGTCTGTAAGTTCTCCCTCCATCATAACCTTTGCTGTTTGCTTATGATATATGGCTTCTATTGCTTGAATAAATTTTCTGGCAAACCCATCTGTTCCAGTAGTAGTAACATAAATCTCCAGTTCACATTATCAAATGCCTTTTGAGCATCTAGGAATATCAAAGCCATTTGCTTTTCAGGATGTGCCTCATAGTATTCCAAAGTATCCAGGATTACTCTCATATTGTTCTAATTTGTCTCTTTGGCAGAAATCCATTTTGGTCTGGATGAATGAAATTATTTAAATATTTTTTAAGTCTTTCATGCTAAAATTGAAGCAAAGATTTTATAGTCTGTGTTTAATAAAGAAATAGGTCTATAGTTCTTAATTTGCAGTGGATCAGCCTCTTCTTTTGGAATAAGTAATATAAGTGTTCTGACCATGTTTTAGGTATCATCTTTCTTTGACATAGCTTCATTCATGACTTCTGTAACAATGGAATGCTCAATGATTCTGTAGTGTTTTATAGAATTCTTGCCAGAAGCCCATCTGGACCTGGTGCTTTCCCATTATTTTGTTTCTTAAGTACTTGACTTAATTCCATCATTGTTATATTGCTTTCAGCATTTCTTCAGTCTTTAGATATCTTAGGTAGGTTAGCATTCTGTAAATACTGTTTGATTTTTTCCTCATCAATATTCTCTTGCTTATATAGTTGCCCACAGAAGTCTCGAATAATTTCCTTTCTCCTTGGCCTTGGTCATCTATTAACTGCTATACATTTTCCTTGATTCTTTCTCCTTTCTCAATGTATATATGCTAGCATCTACCTGGTTTATTTGCATCTTCAAAGTAATTCTGTTTAGCATTTCTAATTTCTGTGCCAGTTCTTTCTTTCTATTAAATCCATTTTATGTTTAGTTATGTCCAATTTCAATTTAATATCTTTTTCTGTGGCATTTTCTGTAATTCTTTTTCAAGTCTTTATACTCATCTTCCAAGGCTTTAGTGGCTTGCCTTTTTCCTGATATTCTTTTTTTCTTATGTAATCTATTATCAAGCTCTCTCTGCATATGCCTTCATTGTATCCCAAACATTCTGCATTGAAGTATCTTCTTTTTATTTTCTCTAAAGAAAAAGCCAGTTCTTTCTCAATCCATTGTATAAAATCTTTTCCTTTAAGATAGTATTATTTAGTGTCCATCTCGATCTTTTTTTTTTTTTGTCCCTTCCATTTAATTGTCATTGGATTATGGTCTGCCCAAGTACTTGTTTCAATATTTGTTTCTTGGAATATTAGATATTAATTCTGTTGAGATCCAAATCATATCCAATCTGACCATGATAAATGTCTATTTGAATAGAAAGTGTATTGTTTAGTTTTAACATTTCTTTCTTTCCATATATCTTTTAAGGTTAATTCGCCTGTCATTTTAAAAAAGGATTTAGGAGAATCTTTCTATTTTGCTTTGTTGTTGTTGCTATATAGTCCAGTTTATTGTCCACAATTCCAATAAAGTTCTCCCATCATAATTATATTGGCATAGTCCAGTCCAGTTATTTTCATGTGTAGTTTTTATAGAATTCTTCTTGTTTATCACCTCGAGCATAAATTGCAAAGCAAGAGTATTTTTATATTGTTGTCCATTATTTCCACCATTAATACTTTTCCATCTTCAGTATAAATCAATTTTGCTAGTAGCCTCTTTAATGTATAAAACCACCTCTTTCTTACTTTGAGTCAAAGAAATAAATATTTTCCCTAATTTTGGCTGTACTAACAATTGTTCATGTTGCTTTTTAATATGTACTTTTGTAAACAAATTATGTCAAACTTTAATTTCCTAATTTATGAAAAAAAAAAATTTTCCTCTCTTTTTAACGGTTGAATTCAAGTCCATTTATATTCATTGTAATCAGTTTTTTCTCTTCCATGATTATATTTTGTCTTCTTTGTCTTCTCTCTCTCTCTACAGAAGGAGGGGGGGTCACAGGGAGTGGGGGAGCTACCTTGAGCTGCTCTGAAATAGGAAAGGGTTTGGAACAGCACATTCTTAGTGAGGCAGAAGTCAGCACCTTAAACCACAAGCCAGGATATTAGGAACCAGAAAACTTGCTTATAAGAAAAACTCCAAAAATCACATAGCTGGCACATGAAACTAGGACACTTTGCAAGATACCCGTGACCTGGGGTGAAAAAGAGATGACGCGACATTTAGCTATGTAGGGGGCTGAGATCCGAATAACCAATCACTATTATCTGTTATGCATACATTATTAGGGGAAGGGCAAAGGGCTGAATGTGACCACCCCTTTGTTGGATTTCAAAGACCAATCATTGTGCAGCGTGGCAAGATGTCTGACTACCACGTAGTGTTTATTTTCTTATATACCATTTTTACAAGCAAGGAAGAGTAACATAGATACAGCATAAGGATTGGAGAATAGATGTCACATTGGTAAAACCTCCCAACCAATCCTTAAGAATATTGGTGATGTTAGTAAAATGAGATCATCTATAATTCCGGGACTTTCCACCAAGATAGGGAATGAGATCATGCAAGTAGCAAAGAGGCCCATATAGGTTTTTAAACACTGCAGTGTGCTGCTAGCGCCATCTACAGGACCTCAATAGCTACTACATTTCACTCTTTTTTATTTTGTTAGATAAAGCATATTCATAAGAGGAGTTAGGAAGAGACTTATAATAATCAGTAGAAGAGCACGGTTGCAGTTGTTTATACAGAGCATATACCTGAGGCAATGTAGGACAGGGTTTGGGAGCGAAAAGCTGTGATACATATTTTGCACAGAGAAGGGAGACATTGAATAAGGCAGCACCCACAAATTAAAATAATAATAATAACTAAATAGCGTAGAATATTTCCCATTAAACCTGTGGGTAGCCAACCCCAAAAACCTTCCCACCAAGATCCTACATTATCCATTTTTAAATCTGAGGTCAAATTGTGTAAAATATTGAGCTGAAATTGGATGTTTCGTGACTCATCACAAAGATTATAACAACACAATCCTTGGAAACTTTCACAACTCAAATGTTGCCGTAGAAGCAAATAATCAATAGCAGCACGATTTTGTAAAATAGCTTTTCTTAATTCTTGCATCTCATGATTAATTGCTGAAATAGCTGAAGAAGTAGCGTTAATTGTTTTTGCTAAATTACATGCAACAGAGTTATGGTTAAGGTGAGCACGGGCGGCAAGTGCTGGCACACCCACCATAGACACAGCTAGTGCTATGTATTCTGTTTTATTAAGTAAAGTTGCTTCAGAATCACAAGTGTCATCTAGTGTGACCCCTCATCGAGAACGATTTGAATGATGAAGTTGTTTAGAAAGCAAAACAGGAATCAGTCGGCTGAGGCAGCATTGCAGTTCACTAATATTAGCAGGAATATAATTAAAAGTTTCTTGACCACATGTAAAAAAAACATCCTTGTGTCAGTCAAACGTGAGCAAAGTGAAAGGAAGTCTCTTCAAAAGCTGTGCAGTTAAAAGTAGGTGAGCTAATGCGATGACAGTGAGGTTTTTTACTTGAAGATGTACAAATAACTACTTTTGTACAAGTTATATTTACAGGAATTGCTACCACTGGGGTGTGTAAAGCAATAGCATCAAGGGGTGGATAGTAGGCAGCAAATCCCCAACTAGCTATAGTCCCATAGTTAAAACTTCCATTTAGTAAATATGTGCTTAAGCCAGTGAAGTTTTGAATTACTACAGAAGGAGTACAAACAGTAATTAAACATGTAGAAAGCAAATGTTCCATATCATAGGTTTCAGATAAGCAAAAGACATCATTCTGTCTGATGTTAGCCAATTGTACCCATAGGTTTTGCTTCATTCATTGCTCAAGTGAGTGTTTGGGTGGAATAACAGCAACTGTTGCGAAAGAACAGCTGTAAACAATCAAGCATAAACAAATGAGCCCAGATTGGATGCTGTGCCGTCTGTAAAGTCACATTTCTGGGACCGCATGGGGGGACTGGTGTAGACATCCTTGGCTGGGTGGACACAATGAACTGGAATCCACAAAGCAGCACAGCCTCGCCCCCTCACCCCCAAATAGTTAAATTTTGTATAAAAACATCCAATTAATTTAAGGTAAATGGAAACATTCAATTGCATTTAATTGATTTAAGGTAAATAATAATTTTGGTTAACTTTTTTAATCTGTTAGACCCTTTCCCTCCTTTTTTATTTATTTGTGGAGATGGGCCTTAAATGACCAATGAGCATGTTCCATTATGACTATATTCCAGGTTGTACAAAATTGCAAAAAACTCCGAATATGTTGTAAAAAAGAGAGCTTGCCTAGTGGGTAACATCCATTTGCCAAGGTTGATGATGAAACAATCTGCTTGACTTGATCAAGTGGAATATGAAAAAAGTCTGAAAACAAAGTAGGTTAAATATGAATAGCAGCGTCAACATAACTATTGCCTTCAGAAAGAGGCCCAGGAATGGGTGAATGACTACGAATGTGAGAAATATCTTCGGTCTTGTAGTAGCTATTACTGCAAAGTTAAAAACAAGGCTGTTGTGGAGCGAAGGAACAGACGAGGCTTAGACCAGAGCATACAACTAACAGTCTTTATTCAGGAATAAAGGGCTGTCGCGTCTGCTAGCTAACAAGGCAGACTGCAGCGAACAACGGCTGAGCTTGCTCGACAGCCGGCTTTTATAGCCGACTGTCAAACGGAGCCAACCAATGGGAGCTGCTGATGCTCCCGCCAAACAGCGGACCTGGTTGGGAACTCCAACCAGTCCTAAAGACATAACACTCCTCCCTCTAGCTGGGCACATGCATAATCTTTGAGGTATGAGGGTGGACTTCGCTGGCGCACCGGAACGCTCGTAGCTCAGGGAGACTGCAGGTGGGCATCGAGTCCATGGAGCAAGACCCAAGGTCGCCGGGTGTCATCTTGGCTTGGCGTTGGATCCTGGGAATGAGATGCCCCTCATTCGGGGGTGGCTCGGCAGAACGGCTGGGTCTGGATGGTTGGTGTTCCTGCTGGGTGGATGTGATGGAGGTTCGGTCGGCAGTCCGGTCCGCTCGGCTCACTCTGTTCGAATGGGGATGTCTGGTCCTCAGGAAACTCCCTTCTGGAACCTGGGCGAGACTTGAGGCTGGCTGGTGGATTCGCTCACCTCTGGTCAGGTCGCCCGCCGCTCGTTGTTGGTCCAGGTGCCTCCGCCACACACCCACCGTCCTCTAATTGGACCCGTAGGATCTTGGACCGGTGATAGCCACGATCTGTCCTGGCACCCACAATGGATCCCTCGCGTAGTTCCTGCAAAAAACTGGGTCCTGCAAGGCAAAGTCTCGCACCTGGCTGTCCGATCCCAAGGTATCCGGGCAGTAATGAGGTGCAGCCTGTCAAGAGTAGTCCTTAAATGTCTCCCCATTAAGAGTTCAGCCGGGATTTGTTAGTGCTTGTGCATGGAGTTGTATGCTGGCTGAGGAGAAAATGGGACAACTTGAATGCCAGTTTTCCTGACCGAATCTGGCTAGTGCCTCCTTAGCCGACTCTGACTGCTCTCTCCGCCATCCCATTACTAGCAGGGTGAAAGGGGGCCGTGAGGACGCAGTTCTGATGCCCAGATTCGTGACATACATGCTAAATTCACAGGACGTGAACTGCGGCCCCGTTGTCGGAGACTATCGTGTCTGGAAGCCCATGAGTTACAAAAAAGTCGGGTCAGGGCTTTAACAACTGCCTGTGTGGTGGTCGTGGGAAGCAAGGCAACGCTTATCCATTTAGAATACGAATCCACGACCACCAAGAAAGTTTTGCCATGCACAGGCCCGGCCAGGTCAGATGTGTAAAATCGTGACCATGGGGCATTGGCGCTTTCCCACTTAGTGGGTGAGGCTGCTGGTGGGGCTGCCCTAGATTCTTGACAGGGTTTACAGGAGCTACCCACTCTGCGATCTGATCGTCCATCCCCTCGCCACCATACGTAACATGCGAGCCAAATGCCTTCATTCGCACGACACCCGGATGGCCCTCGCAGCACCTTCAATATGGGCACGCTGAAGAGTGGTTGGGATAACGACTCTGGTACCCCACAGCAGGCATCCCTGGAGTTTTGATAATTCCTGTTGACGCTGTTTTTAAATGGGACAAAGTCAACTGAACACTTTGCATCCGGCCACCCTCCCCACCCAGTCCAGAACCTGGGCGATTATTTTATCTTTTCTTGGAGTGTGTCGCGCATGTCATCTGCAGTCACAGGTAGCTTAAGTTCGTTGACTTCAAGATTGCGTGCACCGGAGCTGGGTCCTCAACTGGGTCGGTAAGGGCAGCGGCTGAGAGCATCTGCATGGCTTAAAGTCTTACCGGGCGAGGTAGACCAGCTTGAACGAATAGGCCCGCCAGGAACAATGTCCATCTAGTCATCCTGGGGGACAGCACTTGTGAGTTTGCCTGTCCCCCCGATAAAAGTCCCAAAAGTGGCTTGCAGATCGTAATGAGTTCGAAATGGTGGCCAAAAAGGAATTCGTGGAATTTTTGACTGCTGCTACTGCAGCCAGAGCCTCTTTATCAATCTGGCTGTAGTTTCTTTCAGTCATGGAAAGGGTCCTGAGAAAAAGCAATTGGCGCCTCAGTGCCATTGGGGAGTCTGTGACTTAGGACAGCTCCTATCCCGAAAGGGGATGCGTCAGCTGCCAAGATCAAGGGAAGGGAGTTGGTTGAACTGAATTAGAACGGGCCAGAAGTGAGCAGAGATTTGATCGCTTTAAATGCATGGGATTCTTTGGGGCCCCAGTGCCACGGAGTGTCTTTATCTAATAACCTGTGTAAAGGTTCAGCGACTGAAGCTTTGTGTGGTAAGAATGAAGGAGAAATTTAATAAACCCAGGAAGGCTTGTAGTTCCGTTTTATTGGTAGGTGTGTAAGTGGGTGCCTCGTGGATGGCTTTTACTTTTGACTCCACCGGGTGGATGCCTGAGGCGTCTAGTCTGTATCCTAAAAAGTCCACTTGTCTAGTGGCGATGGTGCACTTCTCCGCTTGAGTTTGAGACCATGCTGTCTAAACTTCTCCAATACTGCCCTAACCCTCTGGAGGAGCTGGGGCCTGTCCATAGCTGAGACCAAAATATCGTCAAAGTATGGGACTACTCCTGGAAGACCTTGGAGAATTCTCTCCATTAGTGACTGAAAATACCTGGGGCTACGCTAACGCCCGAAATTGGAGGCGTTTACATCTGAATGCCCCTCTCTATGAGTTACTATGGTTTGTAAGTCTGCTGTGTGGCTGTCGACAGGGAACTGCTGATATGCCTGTGACATGTCTAGCTTGGCAAAAATGGTGCCGGGTTCAAAAGTGTGCAACAGGTGCTGGATGACTGAACGGGGTATGCGCTAACCTGGAGATAACGGTTAAGGGTCGCCTTGTAATCAGCACAAATTCTCAAACTACCGCCCTTTTGAGTGGGTGACTATGGGGGTCTCCCACTTGGCGAAATCTGTGGGTTCAATTACCCTTGTTTGAGAAGTTTGTCCAATTCCGCCTAATTTTGGGGCAGATAGCGAAAGGTACTCTACGGAATTTCAGGCGGACAGGAACTGCCTGGGGTTCACGGAGAAGGAGATGGTGTGCCATTGTAGCAACCCAGCTCGCTACTGAAAACATCGAATAGTCAG